>NC_137812.1:13660636-13728136 GCF_963921795.1 Nannobrachium achirus
GTTGGATCCAGGGGGCTGGTGAGGTGAACTCCAATGGTGCCCGGTTCGATACTCCTGCGGAGGTTGAGGGACCGCCCTGTACCCCTGCATACTCTGCTTTACTGTCCGTTACACAGTAGACCTATTCACATCATGAATGAATGAATGAATGAATGAATGAATGAATGAATGAATGAATTAAAAGAAATCTGGGCATCTTGCTGTGTTGTTTTTGACAGCAAATTTTGATTTAGTTTTAGTCATAGTCTTTTGAATAAAACGTCATTTAGTTTTAGTCATAATTTAGTCACCTGAAAAGTATTAGTTTTAGTCTAACTTTAGTCGACTAAAGCTACAGTTGATTTAGTCGACTAAAATGTTTTTGGCAGGCCTTGATGGCATCGCAATGACTGATTTTACACTTCGTTGTGCGCTGAAAATAGCAGATCTACAAGCTTGTAGATCGGCTATTTTCAGCACGCAACACCTGAGAGCAACCGAAGATAAAATTACTCTCTTCTCCACTAGTCCCTTCCTAACGTTTTAGTCTAGCTTTTATTTTGTTGATGAAATTGTCAATATATTTAGTCTTAGTTTTAGTCACCACAGCTTAGTTTTTGTTTAGTTTTTATTTCGTTTTCGTCAGTGAAAAAAACACAGTCGACAAACATTTTTCGTCATAGTTTTAGTCGACGAAATCAACACTGGCATCTTGTCTCTTTTTAGAGGTTACTTTTCAAGAGGCCTTAAGAGAATAGAGCCAGCCAGCACTCAGGTTGTGTCCCTCAGATTGGGCTGAGGAAAGGCATTGAGCTGAAGCATGTCTGTGTGATTGCCTGTTGCCTGTTTACTTTTCAAGTCCAATAGAAGAACCCGAGGGAACGCAGTGTGGACTGAGGCTGCCATCATTCTCTTATACTTGAATTTCTGGAGAAGCAGTGGTGTAAAGCAGGGGTTCCCAAACTTTTTTGTCTCAGGGCACCCCATGAATATTTTTTTTTAATCCGAGGCATCCCTACATTATAATTTTCAGAGTCCCAGCACCTTATATTTATAGCATATCGTCGCTGTCGGGTGGAAACCTTGTATGTCCAAAACCGTTCGTTTTGTATTTATCATCTGTAAATTGTACTAAACTAGTGAAAACAGCAGATCTACAAGCACACAACGCCTCGCATCGCGAGGCGTTGTGTGCTTGTAGATCGGCTGTTTTCACTAGTTTTGTGCAACAGTCTTGTATGATGAAGCAGGGCTTTGCTTTACCAAAGGACGTACACATTTGAAACTTGGAGATACAAGGTTTCACCCTGACATTGACAATATTTTAGTGATTATGTTGCGAGGAAAACGTTGAGATAATAGCCATTTTGGTTAGAACTGACTGAAAATAACGTTGTACTTCAAGTTTAAAATTATACTAAATATTTTTTCAAGTGTCCAATTACATTCCAAATACTATCAAATGATCTTGCGGCACCCCTGGACTGCCCCAGGGTGCCCCGTCACCCACTTTGAAAACCCCTGGTGTAAAGTACCTAAGTACAATTACTCAAGTACTGTACTTACCGGTATGTACAATTTTGAGGGATGTTTTACTTTACTTCAGTATTTCCAGTTTCTTCTACTGTGTGTGTGTGTGTGTGTGTGTGTGTGTGTGTGTGTGTGTGTGTGTGTGTGTGTGTGTGTGTGTGTGTGTGTGTGTGTGTGTGTGTGCACGCTGGGAATCGAACCCAGGTCTCCCGCTTTGGAAAGCCAACATCTTAACCATTAGCCTAAGGGGAATTCCCCCTTGACTGAGGGAGATATCAGGCAGAGGCACTGAGCCATTATTGCTACACTCCCCCCCCCCCCCCCCCTTTTTGACCTCCATCCCCCACCGGGAAACCCGCTCCGGGTCACAGCACCAATGTAATTTGTTGGGAGCTTATAGATCGGTGTTTGTACTTTAATCGAGTATTTCCAATTTCCATTACTTTTACTTCTACGCCACTCAAAGGCAAATATTGTACTTTACTCCACTACAATTATTTGAAAACTAGTTACTAGGCATGTTGTTTATTTTGATTATTAGTGTGGTTGGGCAACCAGACTATAGTTCTGGGGAAACATTATTCTCTGTTTCTAGAGTAACTAAAAGTTTAACGACTACTCCTCCCACAGTTTTCACGCCACACACTCGCCCCATGTGTCAAATCGACCGGCTTCATCCGGAATTTGCAATTTTTCTAAGAGAAAAGTTGTATTGTTTAATTGATATTAATTTATTAGTGAATAAATTTTCCCAATATGGAGATGACTGACATCATAGACCACATGAGACCATATATGTCCATATATCGGCATTCCCCCCGAAAACGGGAATCATACTTTAAGTATGATTCCCAGATGATGCCCTGTTAGGCCCTGTTAGAGTTTATAGATACACTGTCTGTTAGGGTACCCCATTATACTCATATATGGGGATTACAATGCACAAGATGCATTTACTTACTGGTAAACAACAAACATAGCCCCCAAAATAATGGAAATTCACTTCCCAAAACTCAAATATGATTTGAAACACAGGGCAACCACACTTGCAATTTCAAAAATTGCAATTTTTTTAGTTACTACATTACTACTACTTTCACATTTTGATGGAGAATGGAGCATATTTTTGAAATAGAAACCCGCAAGTGGCAAGAAATGCCATTGAAAAGCAGAATCCATCTTCATATAGATTTCAACTTCGAAGTCAGAGAAGGTCATAAAAATAGCAAAACATAGCTGACCTACAAGCTCAATGTTCTGCAAATCCCCAGCACATCTACTGACTTGCCAATGGCAGGGCGTGTGAAGTTTTGAAATGGCACATCTGTACATTAATCACTTCAGCCCTATATACATGTCAGCCTTTTGAAAATAGCCGTATTTTGAATTCCGGACTTTTACTTGGAGCAGAGTATTTCTATATTGCAGTATTGATACTCTTATACTTAAGTAAAACAGTAGGTAACTTTTTTTCCACCACTGCAAAGGGATCAGAGAATTTTAAAACCTATCATTAGTGTGGAACGGTATTCCGGACATGACCAGAGTCTTTGATGAGTGTTTGATTCCAGGGCGTTAACTTTGGCGTTAGATTCCAGCCCCGCGAGACCCTTCAATGGATTTGTGTTTGTGAAGAAGGGCCTGGGAGACGGGATTAGCGTCTTTGAGACGTTCCTTATCTCCTCCCAAATATCAGTGTTTCTGCGGCGCTGTGGGTGCAGAAGTCCTCATTAGCCGGAGTTCTGTGAGGACACGGAACATACAGGGGCATGCGGAGGCATTCATTACATCTCGGTACAAACCTCTAATTCTGATCACAGATTGAACTGGCTGTCACAAAGGGACAGAGCGCAGAGCACTGAGGCCATCTGAGGTTGAAGTCCTCTGGAAACCTGGTGGTACAAGTCAGGGACATGCTGGGCCCCTGATTCAGCCCGGGAAAAAAAGAGTTGGAGAGGCCCTCATTGCGCGCTACTCAAAGATAAGTGACAAGTGACAAGCCAGTGGGCCAATTACATGAGTTATATTTCGTTGTTGTCGGGTGGAAACCTTGTATGTCCAAAACCGTTTGTTTTGTATTTATCATTTTAAAAATGATTTTAACTAGTGCTGTTTTCACTACTTTTGTGCGACGGCCTTGTATGATGAAGCAGGGCTTTGCTTTGCGAAGAAATCTACAAATTTGAAACTTGGAGATACGAGGTTTCTGCCCGACAGTTACGATTTACTTTGTTGGCCACCCAGCCCCCAAAATGGAACGAAGGCAGACATTTTATTTTTATTTATTTTTTCCTAATGGCCGGCCTGGACCGGCCGGGAATGAACCGGCCGTTTGGGAGTTGTCCCGCTTTTCCCAATGGCTAGCACGTCCCTGTAACACGTAGTCTTATAGTTGCTGTCTGTCGGTGGAAACCTTGTATTCCAAAACCTTACTTTTTTCAAAATGTTCTTTTCATAGAAACAAAGGTGTTATGGTCATGATTCATTGCAATCCTGGATGGCTTGGTTCTAGGCTTAACATAATTGTTATACATTTTTTCGTGAAAGTCTATGAGGAAAATGAACGGGAAATGTTTTAGTGGGACGCCCACATACAAGATTTTCACCCGACAACGACAATGTCCGAACTGTCACTGGAGTAGCGGGAACGCCACCGTATGGCCCCTGCAATGCTGTGGCCCTCGGCTTGGTACCCTAGGCATAAGTTGGCCCTTGGGGAAAACTAATTGGGGAACCCTGGGGTGTTCATTTACGGAAAAGGTTTCGGATTCAACATTTTGAAACATGGAGATACAAGGTTTCTGCCTGATTTCTGTGATACTATTTAATATCCTCTCAGACTAGAAGATGTCACGCTCTGTGGAGTTCCTCACACAAATCATCTCTGATACCTTTCAGGATTCAAATTCTCAAATAGCGAAAGTATAGCGGATCTGGAAGTAGAGCTGCTACTTTTGATGCTTTTCTGTGACTCTGTAGCATGAATGATCAAGTAGGGCTTTAAGTTATGAAAATATATGGAGTCCCCCCCCCCCCCCCCAAGGTTATTATAGTAAACTAAAACTAACTAAAAAACAAAAACTAGAATGGAAAAACATTGTCGTTAACTGAAATAAAAATAAAAACTACGCTTTAAAAAAAAAACTAAAACTAACTGAAACGGTATTGTGTGTTTACAAAACTAACTAAAAATATAGCTGCAAGCAGCGATAAAGTGGCCAAGGCAAAAGCATCAAGGGAAAGCAAAGAAGACATCAAAGAGAAACTAGAAGCAGTGTTCTTCCGAACAGGTCAGGTGTTTTTTTTGGCCCACTGGTGACTCTATAACAGGCCAATGTGAGAAGGGTGGCATCTGTTCCTTGGCCTAGTGGGAATGTGTGTGCAAAATCTCACACACATAGCAGGCTGCGTTTGAGACAATTTGTTCAAAAAGGAGCAATCCTGCAAACCTTGGAATTCAATTTTAGCCAATTAGATAGAATATGATATCGGACAAATCCGTCATGATCACATCACTGTAGAGATACTGTGTACTGATTTGTGTGATTTTCTGTCTATAGCTGCAGAGCGAGATGAACAAATCTCAGTGAGAGTTGCAAGGGCCCCATAGCCTAGTGCAGTGTTTGTTATTTTTGCCTTTTTCTTGAGTTTTGCCTTTTGTTCCCGTTCCCGAGTTCTTCATTTTTAGATTTTTGGCAAAGTTTATTTTTGCCATTTTTGAATTTTGGGTTTCACTGTACAACTGCATGGTGGGGGCTGGATAAATAAAAATCTTAACGAGACACAAATTGCTTATTATAAGCAGACATGGCAACCCAGAACCCAACTACTGACACTTTAATGCAAGGACAACAGGAAATCAAATGTTTTTCAGGACAGCTTTTTCAGCCCCCGCCTTTTTCAGGATATGAACAGGATAACAGGGGCGGTGCCAGGAATAACATGAATATATAGAGATAAATAGTAATACTGAATAAAAGTACGAAGGTATTGGCATCAACTTGAATTTTTTTGAAAATAGCAGATCTACAAGCTCACAATGCAATGCAACGCATGAGCATTTACTGGAGTAGCCTAGAAGTAAGACTATACAAGTGAAGTATAAAATACCTAAAAATTATACTAAGGATAGTATTTGAGTAAATGTACTCAGTTACTTTTACACCCCTGGCATTGTAGACCCAGATGCTTGTGAAACATGATAAAGAAATAGTCATGCAATAGTATGAATTTCAGTTTATTTACACAAAGGATTTGCAATTGCAAAATATTTGGCAGCATTATTTTCTGTAAGTGGCTAGCAGAGTCAGACTTAACTAAACTTAAATTGTTTTTATTGAAAAACGTTGAGGGGAAGGCGGCTGGGGGTCAAAACTTGGAACTTTAGACGCTCACATGGGGCTGCCGTCCTGTGGGCAGAGCAGACTATGGATTCCAATTGGGGGGTGTTGGAACCCAGCCAGCCTAGGTGGGGGAGGGAGAGAGAAATGAGGTGAGCTTCAGAATAATTACAGTTGAGCCACAAGTTAGAGAAGAGGTGTTCAATCTGCCCGTTCCACACAATTCAGAATAATGAACCCACTTACACTGCCGTTCTTTGGCTTCAATGAAGCAATCTGGGAGCTGGTACTGATTGTCAGCTGATTGTCAGATGGGCTTCAGGTGTGAGGCTGAGCTTCCCCTGCATGGTTTGAAACAATAAACGAATAAATGAATGCACTCAAACATCATTACTTTATAAAGAAACTAAAAGTCATTACTTCAAAATCAAATCAAACTAGGAATGAGTGTCACTGCGGCTGCTTTTTCCTACCCATAACCATAGGTCAGACAGGATTGTGTCAGTCTTTCTGCAGGCTCGCCATCTTTCAGATTCAGTTCTAGGCAATAAACCTCGCCTGGATCAAAGAAAAAGGCCAAATGAATAGAAAAACAACAAATTCAAATAATCTGCTGCACTACAGGCTTGAAACAAAATAATTCCATTAATCTCCCCAACTAGGCATTGGCATTAAACTCAAAATACATCAATTCAATAATCAACGTTGCAGCTAACATACAAGCATTACATTCCAAAAGAAATCGTTTAACATTTAGATACCAAAACCAAAAACAACATAACATTTCAGAGCACATGGTCAGCTTACCAAGTGACACATTGTTCCTCCATCATACACAGCCAGTGTATCGAGTGGATCAGGTAGGTATGTTCAGGTGAGGTAAATCTAAAAGACAAATTATAGTATGGGTAAGTATAATGAATGAAACTGTTAGAAATTGGAATAGTTGTTGGAATAATGAACAGTGTACAGACCTGCAGCTGCTGCATAATGTAGCAGTGAGTAGCAGCAACCACCAGCACCATGCGGCTTCAAACAATCTGAGAGGGGGGGAGTGGCCTCAACTCAACCACTATTTATACCCTTGCTTAAGAAGGTTGCCATGTTTGGTCGGGTTGCCATGTTCAGTTGCAGTACCAGGGTTTTCACGGCAAAATGTTGTAAAATGTATTTTAAATGCATGAGGTAAGGCTTGAACAGGGGACTTCTGGAATGATAGACAAAGGCCTTACCATGTGAGCTATGCACAGCTCTGCACAGTGAGAAAATATTACTTTAAATGTTTGTTTTAGAAGCAGAAGAATAATTTGCATAAAACTTGCAATGTTGATAGAATTATTAAAAAAGCATGTTTCAATTTTTAAAAAATCCGATCTGACAGATCTTTAGATATTGGTCCAAAGTTCATGTAAAAAAAGTTCTGTGCACGTGACGCGAAAGTTCCGGAATAAAAGATGGTTTAAGTGTTTTACGAACTGCTCCAAAAGGCGGAAAATCGAAGGGCGGAGCTTACTTAACAAAGACACAGATGTCTTCAGCTTGAGTCAAGGCACGCGTGTAAGCAAGTTGCATGTCTTCAAACAAAACGAGGCATGACTTATGCCCCTTTAAAGTTTGAGTTTTCAAACGCTTCGTATAGCGCCCCCCTTTGGCCAATTGGAGTAAGATTGCTTTCAGTGATATTTGCCAAATGCCATGAACGTGTCACTTTGCATGTATGATTTAGAGGCAGAAGAATAATTTGCATAAAACTGCAACATTGAGTGAATTATTAAAAAATAATGTTTCGCTTTAAAGAAAATCCGGCCGCTGTGCGATGACCGTGTTGGTCCAAAGTTCATGTAAAAAAAGTTTTGCGCACGTTACGCGAAAATCCCAGGAGGAGATAGATTTTGACTGTTTTTCATATAATTCAAAATTGTGGGAGAGGTAAAGGTCAGAGGTCAAAAGTCAGAGCGTAAAAGTTGTTCGGCATGAGGAGACGCATACGTGTATACAGGTTTCATTGCTGTACCTGAAACAGGGCATGAGCTACACCAGTTCAAAGTTTGCACTTTCGAAGGCTTCCTACAGCACCACCCTTTGGCCGATTGTTGCGAGCTTCGCGTTTTAGCCGTTTGGCATAGTCCTCTGCCATACTGCCATGAACGTGTCACTTTGCATGTATGATTTAGAGGCAGAAGAATAATTTGCATGAAACTGCATTATACGGTTAATTATTAAAAAATAATGTTTCGCTTTAAAGAAAATCCGGCCGCTGTGCGATGACCGTGTTGGTCCAAAGTTCATGTAAAAAAAGTTTTGCGCACGTTACGCGAAAATCCCAGGAGGAGATAGATTTTGACTGTTTTTCATATAATTCAAAATTGTGGGAGAGGTAAAGGTCAGAGGTCAAAAGTCAGAGCGTAAAAGTTGTTCGGCATGAGGAGACGCATAAGTGTATACAGGTTTCATTGCTGTACCTGAAACAGGGCAAGAGCTACACCAGTTCAAAGTTTGCACTTTCGAAGGCTTCCTACAGCGCCACCCTTTGGCCGATTGTTGCGAGCTTCGCGTTTTAGCCGTTTGGCATAGTCCTCTGCCATACTGCCATGAACGTGTCACTTTGCATGTATGATTTAGAGGCAGAAGAATAATTTGCATGAAACTGCATTATACGGTTAATTATTAAAAAATAATGTTTCGCTTTAAAGAAAATCCGGCCGCTGTGCGATGACCGTGTTGGTCCAAAGTTCATGTAAAAAAAGTTTCGCGCACATTACGCGAAAATCCCAGGAGGAGATAGATTTTGACTGTTTTGCATATAATTCAAAATTGTGAGAGAGGTAAAGGTCAGAGGTCAAAAGTCAGAGCGTAAAAGTTGTTCGGCATGAGGAGACGCATAAGTGTATACAGGTTTCATTGCTGTACCTGAAACAGGGCATGAGCTACACCAGTTCAAAGTTTGCACTTTCGAAGGCTTCCTACAGCGCCACCCTTTGGCCGATTGTTGCGAGCTTCGCGTTTTAGCCGTTTGGCATAGGCCTCTGCCATACTGCCGAGTTTCGTAAAAAGCGACTGCACGGTCTAGCCGCTAGAGCAAAAGTGGCGGAATAATAATAATAATAAATATAGCTGCAAGCAGCGATAAAGTGTCCAAGGCATAAAAAGCAGGAAAGCAATAAGGCATCAAGGGAAAGCAAAGAAGAATATCAAAGAAAAACAGGACCGAACAGGACTCTGGCAGGTTTTTTTTTTGGCCTAGTGGTGACTCTATAATAGGCCAAAGTGAAAAGGGTGCCACGTGTTCTTGGGCCTTTCACGGCAATCGGACGCTGCATGCAGGATTTGAAGCATTTTGTTCCAAAAATGTGTTTTGCAAAAATGTACCCGCTGGTGGCGCTATAACAGGCCAATGTGAGAAGGGTGGCCTCTGTTCAGTGTAAATACTGAATAAAAGTACAAAGGTATTGGCATCAACTTGACATTTTTTGAAAATAGCAGATCTACAAGCTCACAATGCAATGCATGAGCATTTACTGGAGTAGCCTAGAAGTAAGACTATACAAGTGAAGTATAAAATACCTCAAAATTATACTAAGGATAGTATTTGAGTAAATGTAATCAGTTACTTTTACACCACTGGCATTGTAGACCCAGATGCTTGTGAAACATGATAAAGAAATAGTCATGCAATAGTATGAATTTCAGTTTATTTACACAAAGGATTTGCAATTGCAAAATATTATAGCAGCATTATTTTCTGTAAGTGGCTAGCAGAGTCAGACTTAACTAAAGTTAAATTGTTTTTATTGAAAAACGTTGAGGGGAAGGCGGCTGGGGGTCAAAACTTGGAACTTTAGGGGCTCACATGGGGCTGCTGTCCTGTGGGCAGAGCAGACTATGGATTCCAATTGGGGGGTGTTGGAACCCAGCCAGCCTAGGTGGGGGAGGGAGAGAGAAATGAGGTGAACTTCAGAATAATTACAGTTGAGCCACAAGGTAGAGAAGAGGTGTTCAATCTGCCCGTTCCACACAGTTCAGAATAATGAACCCACTTACACTGCCTTTCTTTGGCTCCAATGAAGCAATCTGGGAGCTGGTACTGATTGTCAGCTGATTGTCAGATGGGCTTCAGGTGTGAGGCTGAGCTTCCCCTGCATGGTTTGAAACAATGAATAAATGAATGCACTCAAACATCATTACTTTATAAAGAAACTCAAAGTCATTACTTCAAAATCAAAATAGGAATGAGTGTCACTGCGGCTGCTTTTTCCTACCCATAGGTCAGACAGGATTGTGTCAGTCTTTCTGCAGGCTCGCCATCTTTCAGATTCAGTTCTAGGGAATAAACCTGGCCTGGATCAAAGAAAAAGGCCAAATGAATAGAAAAACAACAAATTCAAATAATCTGCTGCACTACAGGCTTGAAACAAAATAATTCCATTAATCTGCCCAACTAGGCATTGGCATTAAACTCAAAATACATCAATTCAATAATCAACATTGCAGCTAACATACAAGCATTACATTCCAAAAGAAATTGTTTAACATTTAGATCCCAAAACCAAAAACAACATAACATTACAGAGCACATGGTCACTCACCAAGTCAGAGCACATGGTCACTCACCAAGTCACAATGTTCCTCATTCACACAGCCAGTGTAGCGAGTGGATCAGGTAGGTATGGTATCTAAAAGTCAAATTATTGCATGGGTAAGTATAAATAATTAATGAATTAAACTGTCAGAAATTGGAATAGTTGTTGAAATAAATAAAGAGTACATACCTGCTGCCTGTAACACCTCCAGTGTTGTGGACCACACTGAGCAAGTTACTGCAGAAAGTCTGGCTTTATACTGGGTGTGGTTTGATTGCAAATTGCTGGGCAGCTGTGTTTGGGTCTATTCTGCATTAGAGGTGGGATTTATGGCTCTTTGAAGTGAGACAGTACCATCGATCTGGCTCACTAAAAAGAGCCGTTCAAAAGACTGGCTCATTTGGCTCCTTGTATATTTATATATTTTTAAGAAGAATTTGTTTAAACATGAATCCACAAGGTGGCACCACATTCCTCTGCTGACAGTTGAGATCACAATTTAGTATTTACCCTTTTCATAAAATGTGTGTGTAAATTAAGCTACCTTGACTTTTGTTATTCATAAAACACCTAAAAAAAACAAGCAGGCAACAATGAACTCGCTCCTCCACTTGTTCTCTCTCTCTCACTCACTCACTGTACTCAGTCAGTACTCAGTGGAGTAGCAAGGAGATGTTGAATTGGGGGGAGGGGGTCTCCCCCCAAATGAACGGCTCTCTACTGCGCAAACCGGATCCCATCGTTCACTTCAAAGAGCCGTTCAAAAGATTCGATTCGTTCGCGAACGTCCCAGCTCTATTCTGCATCTAGCCTAAGGCCCAGATCATGGGAAACCCCTACTCACGTCAGGGTGGGGGGTCCCCAGTTCAAATATGATTCTTTTTGGTTTCAGTGATATTTGGACTTACCCTCTACAGTATTTCATCATGAAAATGTGACTTTGCATCTATGTTTTAGAGGCAGAAGAATAATTTGCATAAAACTTGCAATGTTGATTGAATTATTAAAAAAGCATGTTTCAATTTAAAAAAAATCCGATCTGACAGATCTTTAGATATTGGTCCAAAGTTCATGTAAAAAAAGTTCCGTGCACGTGACGCGAAAGTTCCGGAATAAAAGCGGGTTTAAGTGTTTTACAAACTGCTCAAAATGGCGGAAAATCTAAGGGTGGAGCTTACTTAACAAAGACACAGATGTCTTCCGCTTGAGTCAAGGCACGCGTGTAAGCAAGTTGCATGTCTTCAAACGAAACGAGGCATGACTTATGCCCCTTTAAAGTTTGAGTTTTCAAACGCTTCGTATAGCGCCCCCCTTTGGCCAATTGGAGTAAGATTGCTTTCAGTGATATTTGTACTAACCCTCTACATATTTGCCAAATGCCATGAACGTGTCACTTTGCAAGTATGATTTAGAGGCAGAAGAATAATTTGCATGAAACTGCATTATACAGTGAATTATTAAAAAATAATGTTTCGCTTTAAAAGAAATCCGGCCGCTGTGCGATGACCACATTGGTCCAAAGTTCATGTAAAAAAAGTTTCGCGCACGTTACGCGAAAATCCCAGGAGGAGATAGATTTTGACTGTTTTTCATATAATTCAAAATTGTGGGAGAGGTAAAGGTCAGAGGTCAAAAGTCAGAGCGTAAAAGTTGTTCGGCATGAGGAGACGCATAATTGTATACAGGTTTCATTGCTGTACCTGAAACAGGGCATGAGCTACACCAGTTCAAAGTTGGCATTTTTCAAAGGCTTCCTACAGCGCCACCCTTTGGCAGATTGTTGCGAGCTTCGCGTTTTAGCCGTTTGGCATAGTCCTCTGCCATACTGCCGAGTTTCGTAAAAAGCGACTGCACGGTCTAGCCGCTAGAGAAAAAGTGGCGGAATAATAATAATAAATATAGCTGCAAGCAGCGATAAAGTGTCCAAGGCATAAAAAGCAGGAAAGCAATAAGGCATCAAGGGAAAGCAAAGAAGACTAGAAGAGAAAATTTCTAAGAAATTTTAAGTGTGCCTGCAGCTCGCTAAGTCTGTGCAACCTTGTGTAGCGGTTGGTGTTAGCATTAGCGTTATTTCATTTGACGCAACCCGCGTGTCTGTATGACAAACGGTTCACGAGATCAAGGGTCACTTCCTGTTTGGTGAGGGGCACTTCCTGTTTGGCGAAATAGGCCCCAATTAAGGTCATGGACGATTAATGAATTAAAGCTGCAAGCAGCGATGACCGGGCCCTCGCAGCTCTACCCACGTCACAAGGCCAGCAGCCAATCAGAAACCAAACAGGAAGTCAGCCATTTCGACTAATTAGTGGCGTTTTGGAGCATTTTTGGCCGTTATGACGGGTCGCACTTTAACGACAGTTTTTTGAGAAAAAATTGTTTTGTGAGAAAAAAAAAATTTGAGAAAAAAACTTTTTTGAGAAAAAGAAATTTTGAAAAAAAAAATGTGAGAAAAAAAAATTTTGAGAAAAAAAAATGTGAGAAAAAAAAATTTGAGAAAAAAAAATTTTGAGAAAAAAAATTTGAGAAAAAAAAAATTGAGAAAAAAAAATTTTGAGAAAAAAAAATGTGAGGAAAAACATTTTTTGAGAAAAAAAATTTTTGAGAAAAAAAAAATTTGGAGAAAAAAAAAATTGAGAAAAAAAAATTTGAGAAAAAAAAATTTTTGAGAAAAAAAAATTTGAGAAAAAAAATTTTGAGAAAAAAAAAATTTGAGAAAAAAAAAATTTGAGAAAAAAAAATTTGAGAAAAAAAAAAATTTGAGAAAAAAAAATTGAGAAAAAAAGAAAAGGTATGACACCAGCCGCGAGTCTGTACGACAAACGGTTCATGAGTTATAGAGGCACTTCCTGTTTGGTGAAGGGCACTTCCTGTTAAAGAGGGGGCGGGGCTTAATCAATTACAGCTTATCCCTATTGGTCGGAAAAAGACCAAAGTTGTGTGAGCATTTTACATTTTAAATGACGTTGCTAGGCAAAAGTATGGCAGAGTTATGTGGCGCCAAAGTTTCTGGGAAAAAAAAAATTTGAGAAAAAAAAAATTGAGAAAAAAAAATTTGATAAAAAAAAATTTTGAGAAAAAAAATTTTGAGAAAAAAAAAATTTGAGAAAAAAAATTTGAGAAAAAAAATGTTTTGAGAAAAAAAAATGTGAGAAAAAAATTTTTTTGAGAAAAAAATTTTTTGAGAAAAAAAAATTTGGAGAAAAAAAAATTGAGAAAAAAAAAATTGAGAAAAAAAAATTTTTGAGAAAAAAAATTTTGAGAAAAAAAATTGAGAAAAAAAAAATTTGAGAAAAAAAAAATTTGAGAAAAAAAAATTGAGAAAAAAAGAAAAGGTATGACACCAGCCGCGAGTCTGTACGACAAACGGTTCATGAGTTATAGAGGCACTTCCTGTTTGGTGAAGGGCACTTCCTGTTAAAGAGGGGGCGGGGCTTAATCAATTACAGCTCATCCCTATTGGTCGGAAAAAGACCAAAGTTGTGTGAGCATTTTACATTTTAAATGACGTTGCTAGGCAAAAGTATGGCAGAGTTATGTGGCGCCAAAGTTTCTGGGTTTTTTTCGGAGTCCCCCATTCAAAGTCAATGGAGTTTTTGGGCGTTGTTTTTTGCGGATTACATCGCAATCGTAAAGCGGATCGGAAAGAAAAGTAATAGCACACCATTCCCGGCCGAGCCGCACATTTTGATGTATATATTGCGGGGGTGGCGTAAATCGTGCGGCAGTTATTACGTGCCGAAGTTTCCCCCATTCTAAGTCAATGGGGTTTTTTGGCGTCGTTTTTTGCGAATTACGTCGCAATGGTAACGCGGATCGGAAAGAAAAGTAATAGCAACCTATTCCCGGCCGAGCCGCACGTTTTGATGTATATATTGCGGCGGTGGCGTAAATTGTGCGGCAGTTATTACGTGCAGAAATTCGTGGCGAAAGACTTAATTAATGACTTAAGTATGGCGGATTACAATAAGTGTTTTGCTATTGCATAGCAGGCACACTTAAATATCAAAGAAAAACAGGACCGAACAGGACTCTGGCAGGTTTTTTTTTTGGCCTAGTGGTGACTCTATAATAGGCCAAAGTGAAAAGGGTGCCACGTGTTCTTGGGCCTTTCACGGCAATCGGACGCTGCATGCAGGATTTGAAGCATTTTGTTCCAAAAATGTGTTTTGCAAAAATTTACCCGCTGGTGGTGCTATAACAGGCCAATGTGAGAAGGGTGGCCTCTGTTCAGTGTAAATACTGAATAAAAGTACAAAGGTATTGGCATCAACTTGACATTTTTTGAAAATAGCAGATCTACAAGCTCACAATGCAATGCATGAGCATTTACTGGAGTAGCCTAGAAGTAAGACTATACAAGTGAAGTATAAAATACCTCAAAATTATACTAAGGATAGTATTTGAGTAAATGTAATCAGTTACTTTTACACCACTGGCATTGTAGACCCAGATGCTTGTGAAACATGATAAAGAAATAGTCATGCAATAGTATGAATTTCAGTTTATTTACACAAAGGATTTGCAATTGCAAAATATTATAGCAGCATTATTTTCTGTAAGTGGCTAGCAGAGTCAGACTTAACTAAAGTTAAATTGTTTTTATTGAAAAACGTTGAGGGGAAGGCGGCTGGGGGTCAAAACTTGGAACTTTAGGGGCTCGCATGGGGCTGCTGTCCTGTGGGCAGAGCAGACTATGGATTCCAATTGGGGGGTGTTGGAACCCAGCCAGCCTAGGTGGGGGAGGGAGAGAGAAATGAGGTGAACTTCAGAATAATTACAGTTGAGCCACAAGGTAGAGAAGAGGTGTTCAATCTGCCCGTTCCACACAGTTCAGAATAATGAACCCACTTACACTGCCTTTCTTTGGCTCCAATGAAGCAATCTGGGAGCTGGTACTGATTGTCAGCTGATTGTCAGATGGGCTTCAGGTGTGAGGCTGAGCTTCCCCTGCATGGTTTGAAACAATGAATAAATGAATGCACTCAAACATCATTACTTTATAAAGAAACTCAAAGTCATTACTTCAAAATCAAAATAGGAATGAGTGTCACTGCGGCTGCTTTTTCCTACCCATAGGTCAGACAGGATTGTGTCAGTCTTTCTGCAGGCTCGCCATCTTTCAGATTCAGTTCTAGGGAATAAACCTGGCCTGGATCAAAGAAAAAGGCCAAATGAATAGAAAAACAACAAATTCAAATAATCTGCTGCACTACAGGCTTGAAACAAAATAATTCCATTAATCTGCCCAACTAGGCATTGGCATTAAACTCAAAATACATCAATTCAATAATCAACATTGCAGCTAACATACAAGCATTACATTCCAAAAGAAATTGTTTAACATTTAGATCCTAAAACCAAAAACAACATAACATTACAGAGCACATGGTCACTCACCAAGTCACAATGTTCCTCATTCACACAGCCAGTGTAGCGAGTGGATCAGGTAGGTATGGTATCTAAAAGTCAAATTATTGCATGGGTAAGTATAAATAATTAATGAATTAAACTGTCAGAAATTGGAATAGTTGTTGAAATAAATAAAGAGTACATACCTGCTGCCTGTAACACCTCCAGTGTTGTGGACCACACTGAGCAAGTTACTGCAGAAAGTCTGGCTTTATACTGGGTGTGGTTTGATTGCAAATTGCTGGGCAGCTGTGTTTGGGTCTATTCTGCATTAGAGGTGGGATTTATGGCTCTTTGAAGTGAGACAGTACCATCGATCTGGCTCACTAAAAAGAGCCGTTCAAAAGACTGGCTCATTTGGCTCCTTGTATATTTATATATTTTTAAGAAGAATTTGTTTAAACATGAATCCACAAGGTGGCACCACATTCCTCTGCTGACAGTTGAGATCACAATTTAGTATTTACCCTTTTCATAAAATGTGTGTGTAAATTAAGCTACCTTGACTTTTGTTATTCATAAAACACCTAAAAAAAACAAGCAGGCAACAATGAACTCGCTCCTCCACTTGTTCTCTCTCTCTCACTCACTCACTGTACTCAGTCAGTACTCAGTGGAGTAGCAAGGAGATGTTGAATTGGGGGGAGGGGGTCTCCCCCCAAATGAACGGCTCTCTACTGCGCAAACCGGATCCCATCGTTCACTTCAAAGAGCCGTTCAAAAGATTCGATTCGTTCGCGAACGTCCCAGCTCTATTCTGCATCTAGCCTAAGGCCCAGATCATGGGAAACCCCTACTCACGTCAGGGTGGGGGGTCCCCAGTTCAAATATGATTCTTTTTGGTTTCAGTGATATTTGGACTTACCCTCTACAGTATTTCATCATGAAAATGTGACTTTGCATCTATGTTTTAGAGGCAGAAGAATAATTTGCATAAAACTTGCAATGTTGATTGAATTATTAAAAAAGCATGTTTCAATTTAAAAAAAATCCGATCTGACAGATCTTTAGATATTGGTCCAAAGTTCATGTAAAAAAAGTTCCGTGCACGTGACGCGAAAGTTCCGGAATAAAAGCGGGTTTAAGTGTTTTACAAACTGCTCAAAATGGCGGAAAATCTAAGGGTGGAGCTTACTTAACAAAGACACAGATGTCTTCCGCTTGAGTCAAGGCACGCGTGTAAGCAAGTTGCATGTCTTCAAACGAAACGAGGCATGACTTATGCCCCTTTAAAGTTTGAGTTTTCAAACGCTTCGTATAGCGCCCCCCTTTGGCCAATTGGAGTAAGATTGCTTTCAGTGATATTTGTACTAACCCTCTACATATTTGCCAAATGCCATGAACGTGTCACTTTGCAAGTATGATTTAGAGGCAGAAGAATAATTTGCATGAAACTGCATTATACAGTGAATTATTAAAAAATAATGTTTCGCTTTAAAAGAAATCCGGCCGCTGTGCGATGACCACATTGGTCCAAAGTTCATGTAAAAAAAGTTTCGCGCACGTTACGCGAAAATCCCAGGAGGAGATAGATTTTGACTGTTTTTCATATAATTCAAAATTGTGGGAGAGGTAAAGGTCAGAGGTCAAAAGTCAGAGCGTAAAAGTTGTTCGGCATGAGGAGACGCATAATTGTATACAGGTTTCATTGCTGTACCTGAAACAGGGCATGAGCTACACCAGTTCAAAGTTGGCATTTTTCAAAGGCTTCCTACAGCGCCACCCTTTGGCAGATTGTTGCGAGCTTCGCGTTTTAGCCGTTTGGCATAGTCCTCTGCCATACTGCCGAGTTTCGTAAAAAGCGACTGCACGGTCTAGCCGCTAGA
Source organism: Nannobrachium achirus (assembly GCF_963921795.1). NCBI lineage: Eukaryota > Metazoa > Chordata > Actinopteri > Myctophiformes > Myctophidae > Nannobrachium > Nannobrachium achirus. Next base: position 13,678,301 of record NC_137812.1, read on the forward strand.
GAAAAAGTGGCGGAATAATAATAATAAATATAGCTGCAAGCAGCGATAAAGTGGCCAAGGCATAAAAAGCAGGAAAGCAAAAAGGCATCAAGGGAAAGAAAAATATTGTTCCTTCGAAACAATTGTGGGCTCGCTTCAAGCTGGAAAACAATGGCTACAAAAGCACAAAATGTCAAGTTTGCAGGCAATAAAATGTAAATTGAATTACAATGCAGACAAGCAGAGTTATTACATGAACTTAACAGTATGGACAATTAAATCAACATAAAAATATAGCTGCAAGCAGTGGAAAAAACAGTGTTCTTGAACCTTTCATGACAATCAGATGCTGCTTGTGTTATTTTAAGGCATTGTGTTCCAAAAATGTGTTATGCAAAAGTTGACCTGCTGGTGGCCAATGTGAGAAGGGTGGCATCTGTTCCTTGACCTAGTGGGAACTGGGAATGTGCATGCAAAATGGAGGATGCTAAGACACAGGCTATACCATTCTTTTTTAAATGGAAACCAGTGAGATACATGGCTGAAAAATGCAAGAGATCTGTAGAGACGGGTTTGTTATTGAACAACACTGTTTTAACCTTTGAGGGATATGAATAATTGTCCATCACATGGCATGTGTTATGTAACCAAAGCATGACGATACAAGTGCATAAAGTGACAAATGGAACATTTATTTTGCATATCTTCAACTACAGTAATATTTGCACAATATTAATCGGAGATTGTATTTCTTCCCTTCAAAAAGCAACCATATGATTTCCTTTAAAAGGTTATACACATCAACATATACAGTCATGTCTCACAATGTACATCAACACTCAAATTAACATAATGGCGATTGTTACGTCCCCGTCTAGGGGAAAAAGGGGATGTAACATGAATTGGGAGTGAAGCCCGTTTTTATTCATAACTTAAGATATTTACATTATTTGAAATTGGAAAATACTACAAAATCATAAAGACACACGGAGCAAATCAGGGAAACAATCAAAACATACTAATACTAACCTTGAGTTTTAAACCACTAACCTAAACAAAATAAAAGTTACAACAGAACCCTAATGCTTACCTGCTCTACTATAAACTACCAAAATAGGAGAAATTACAAAATGCAGGCTTCCGTGGCCGTGAACATGTTAACTTAAGTTCTCATTAATGTCCTTAGACTGTGTGCAAAACTTTATGGGAGGACAACACTTAAATTATTCAGCCAATTGAGTTGGATCACAAACTGAAGCTCAGTGCAGAGGGAGGTTATTCAGGCAAAGTTTTTCTTCAGGAAGTTGATAAGCCCGTTGGAGGAGGAATCATGGGACGTGACCTCAGAGTCATCTTTGAGCTCAGGTTTGATCTGCTTGGTCAGCTGCTTGCCTAGCTCGACCCTATGGGAAGGGAAGACAAGACAACAACTTAGTCAACCAACCCAAAAAACACATTTCAAATGTTGAACAAAAATATTTTTTTTAATATAATGCATCAGAGTAGAAGACAGTGTGTGTTCATATCACAGTACCTTGATGAATGAGCTGATAGAAGGCATGCTGTCCATTGGTCCCTGGCTCTCCCCAGACGATCGGTCCAGTGTGGTATGGGACATGGGTTCCACTTTTGCTGATATACTTCCTGTTAGATTCCATGTCACCCTGTGGACCACAAGCAACGATCACAATCAGACGCAATGCAGCTTCTCCATCTCTGCCATCCTGATAGCAACCAGGCTTTCCTGATTTCAACCAGGTCAATGCTGCAGGGGGCCTAACACTTACAGTAAAACTTTGTGTCTTGACTCTGAACTTTAGATACAGATGCTACTTGTGCACTCACACAAAACACACTGTGTACAGTATATTGCATGTATAATGTACACACACACACACACACACACACACACACACACACACACACACACACACACACACACACACACACACACACACACACACACACAAATTAATAATTGGTTAGATTAACTGAGATGTCAACTATAAGCCATACTGCCTGTCTGAAAGACTCTGAAGAAGTCTGTTTAGTGGAGTTACCTTAATAAACAAACACAATGTTTTTTTTTCCACAAAGAATATCTAAAAAAAATACTTTTTATAAAAAAGTTGAATTGTTGATCAGGCAGTTGAAAATGAGTTGACCTATATGGAACCCTATATGGAAACTATCCTGGTGAGCGGAGTGATGCATCAAGAAGGTCAGTCGGATCAGCAGACAAAAAGAAAGCCTCAAATCCCTATATATGGAATAACATGATCATCAATATGATGTCATAGTACTGTTGTCATAGACTGGCCTGTACTTACCACTCAGTACATATAACCTGTTGTACCAACAGATGTTAGACCCCAGCTCCTGTCTTCCATCTTTCAGTCCCTCTCAATCCTTTTGTTCAGCGTTTCAGTCTCTGTGTGACTGACCTGCTGGAAGTCAGCAGCAAAGCGATGCATATACTGGTCGTAGGGCAGCATGGTGTGGGTCTCGGCCTGGAAGAAGTTGATGTACCAGACTCCCAGCACAGCCAGAAGCACTGGAAGATTCTTTTCCAGAGGCGTGTTAGGGAAATGATTGTCCTGAGGTGGAATTAGGGAAAGAAAAAACATACAACTTATTTTTACAGTGGTGACACAATGGGCAGAAGGTACAGAGTGAGGAGATGACACAGAGCATATCCATGTTCCCAAGGCCCACCCTAACCCTACACTAACCCGAATAGGACCTGTTAGGAATGACTTCCCAACAGCAGAAACACTAACCTCCAGCTCTTTGAGGGCCTTGTCTAAGGTCATCAGCGCTTCTGTCTGGGCCAGAAAGTTGGCCACCAGGATCTGAACAATCAAAGAAAGAGTCAGGACAGACTATTAATTTGAACCATTTAGAAAGAGATGCTTACAGTTTGTTCAGTTGCCCACGGGCACTGGATTATAACAGATGAATATAGCAGACAGAGGTACAGTACGTATGTTCTCGCATTCAAAATGGTCAGATATCTTCTGCAAATAATGATTAAAAACTATGAGAATCGTTATTGGGTCACTGGGGGGGTACCTTAATTGTGATGAAGGTTGCCCTGATTGGGTTCTGTGACTGGGCAGGAATGAGGAAGTTGGCAGGAATCATTCTGGTGCCTGGTTGGATAACACATAAATTGAACTGGTCAAAGATAGGAAAAGTGACATTCACAAAGGTCCTCAGGAATTTACAGCAGTGGCCAGCAAGTAAATCTGACCTCAGGCCAGTTCTTTTCTACTGCAGAAACATCATAAACTATCTGTTCAAAGTTCTTCCTCCAGACCAAATATGCCAACAGGGCAAGGGAACAATCTGTTAAAACATCCACTACTTACCAACCAGAACTCCAAGCATAAAGGGACTCAGTTTCTTGAAAATAATTGAGTTGCTTGGTTTGTTCCCTTGGAAGACCTAATGTTGGACAGGGATGAAAAGAACATAACATATTCAAAATTGGTATTGAACAAAACAGCAGTTTACAGTGAGGTTTAAATAAGCAGACAAGTTAATGTCCATTGGGATATTAACCTCTGTAAAATTTAAGAGTTGAGTCTGGCAAGCTTAAAGGGATATTTCACTTTCAAAACAACATTTTGTCATTTTATCTGCTTGTATGAGAACACTTGACAGTTTTTTATATGCTTGATTCAGTATTTAGATATTTGATGTAAATGTTATCAGGCCCTCCCTGTCCAGGTCCCCTCCCCATACACACCCATTGTAATTTCAAACTCCATTTTAACCATGATAGATTCATTAAAAACACCCATTATCTTTTCTAGTGACTCATACTACCCTGTTAATACATGAGCAGGCTGATTTTTCGATACATTTTTATTTTATTTTTAATAAACCATTATTGTATTTAATTTGTTCCATTTCCACAAATAATTATTAAAAGTTCATGTATTGGGAGGGTAGTATGAGTCACTAGAAAAACATGGGTGTTTTAATGAAGCAAATGAAAATCTATTTGGGCTGTTCACATAAGCCTGATTAGACGATATGCCTATTGTTGGCCAGAACTGGGACATTACAGTCTATTATAGTTAAGATCAATAACAGAAATGGACAATCAGCTGACTAACAGATCTATGATCTGTGTGCACCTACTTTGTGAGGTAGCAGGTTCTCCAGGGCCGGTCCTCCCAGGCCGCTGGCCTTCAGCTCTCATCTTAGAAAAATATAGAAAGCCTGTATGTGCAGGTGTACGCGCGCACACACACACACACACACACACACACACACACACACACACACACACACACACACACACACACACACACACACACACACACACACACACACACACACACACACACACACACTGACTGGCTTTTTACTTGGGTGTGGTGGGTAGTGACTGACTCAGGCCTGCACAATGTGAAAAGATCACACAAAGATGAGGTTTCTTCCTTTATGTAACGATGCCAGCTTTTTAGAATATTAATTTGCCTCGGACGCTTCATAGGCATATTAGATAAAGGTCCTTAGATTGAGTGTAGAATGTTTCATGCAAATTGCTCAAAAATCACAGGATAAATACGGGTTTAAGCGTTTTACAAACTGCTTAAAATCATATAGCGGCCCGCTTTGGCCAATTGGGTTAAGATTGGTTTCAGTGATATTTGGACTAACCCTCTATAGTAGTTCATCATGAAAATTTGACTGCATGTATGTTTTAGAGGCAGAAGAATAATTTGCATGAAACTGCAATATTGATTGAATTATTAAAAAAGCCTGTTGGAGACCATATTGGAGGCTTAGTCTAGCCGCCTGTGCCCTACAGACATATGCACTCAGCTTAAATATATTGCACGCACACGCATGCACGCACGCCACACAGCGAGAGAGCTGCAAGGCCCTTTCCAAGAGCATAGTCTAGTGCAGTGTTTATTTTTCCTTTATCTTGAGTTTTGCCTTTTGTTCCTGAGTTCTATTTTTGTCAACGTTTATTTTTGCTATTTTTGAATTTTGGGTTTCATTGTAGGCTACAAAATTGCATGGAGGAGAAATTAAAATCTTAAAACGCCCCTCTTAAGCCGTTCTTTAGAGCCTCCTAGGCCATCAGCCAACTTCACATACTGGTTTAAAAATATTAGAATGCCCAATAACCAACTATAGTATTTTTAGAGACACAAATTGCTTATTATAAGCAGACATGGCAACCCAGGTACATTCAGAGCCCAGAGCGCCAACTACTGACACTTTAATGCAAGGAGAACAGGAAACCAAATTATGTTTTTCAGGACAGCTTTTTCAGCCTCCGCCTCTTTCAGGATATGAACAGGATAACGGGGGTGGTGCCAGGATTAACATGAATATATAGAGATAAATACTGAATAAAAGTACAAAGGCATTGGCATCAACTTGAAACATTTTGAAAATAGCAGATCTACAAGCTCACAATGCAATGCAACGCATGAGCATTTACTGGAGTAGCCTAAAAGTAAGAGTATACAAGTGAAGTATAAAATACCTCAAAATTATACTAAGGATAGTATTTGAGTAAATGTACTCAGTTACTTTTACACCACTGGCATTGTAGACCCAGATGCTTGTGAAACATGATAAAGAAATAGTCATGCAATAGTATGAATTTCAGTTTATTTACACAAAGGATTTGCAATTGCAAAATATTATAGCAGCATTATTTTCTGTAAGTGGCTAGCAGAGTCAGACTTAACTAAACTTAAATTGTTTTTATTGAAAAACGTTGAGGGGAAGGCGGCTGGGGGTCAAAACTTGGAACTTTAGGGGCTCACATGGGGCTGCTGTCTGGGGCAGCCAGCCTAGGTGGGGGAGGGAAAGAGAAATTAGGTGAGCTTCAGAATAATTACAGTTGAGCCGCAAGGTAGAGAAGAGGTGTTCAATCTGCCCGTTCCACACAGTTCAGAATAATGAACCCACTTACACTGCCTTTCTTTGGCTTCAATGAAGCAATCTGGGAGCTGGTACTGATTGTCAGCTGATTGTCAGATGGGCTTCAGGTGTGAGGCTGAGCTTCCCCTGCATGGTTTGAAACAATAAATGAATGCACTCAAACATCATTACTTTATAAAGAAACTCAAAGTCATTACTTCAAAATCAAATCAAACTAGGAATGAGTGTCACTGCAGCTGCTTTTTCCTACCCATAACCATAGGTCAGACAGGATTGTGTCAGTCTTTCTGCAGGCTCGCCATCTTTCAGATTCAGTTCTAGGCAATAAACCTGGCCTGGATCAAAGAAAAAGGCCAAATGAATAGAAAAACACAAATTCAAATAATCTGCTACAGGCTTGAAACAAAATAATTCCATTAATCTGCCCAACTAGGCATTGGCATTAAACTCAAAATACATCAATTCAATAATCAACGTTGCAGCTAACATACAAGCATTACATTCCAAAAGAAATCGTTTAACATTTAGATCCCAAAACCAAAAACAACATAACATTTCAGAGCACATGGTCACATTGTTCCTCCATCACACACAGCCAGTGTATGGAGTGGATCAGGTAGGTATGGTCAGGTGAGGTAAATCTAAAAGCCAAATTATAGTATGGGTAAGTATAATGAATGAAACTGTTAGAAATTGGAATAGTTGTTGGAATAATGAACAGTGTACAGACCTGCAGCTGCTGCATAATGTAGCAGTGAGTAGCAGCAACCACCAGCACCATGCAGCGTCCAAACAATCTGAGAGGGGGGGAGTGGCCTCAACTCAACCACTATTTATACCCTTGCTTAAGAAGGTTGCCATGTTTGGTCGGGTTGCCATGTTCAGTTGCAGTACCAGGGTTTTCACGGCAAAATGTTGTCAAATGTATTTTAAATGCATGAGGTAAGGCTTGAACAGGGGACTTCTGGAATGATAGACAAAGGCCTTACCAGGTGAGCTATGCACAGCTCTGCACAGTGAGATAATATTACTTTAAATGTTTGTTTTAGAGACAGAAGAATAATTTGCATACAACTTGCAATATTGATTGAATTATTAAAAACTATTAAAAATGCATGTTTCAATTTTTAAAAAATCCGATCTGACAGATCTTTAGATATTGGTCCAAAGTTCATGTAAAAAAAGTTCCGTGCACGTGACGCGAAAGTTCCGGAATAAAAGCGGGTTTAAGTGTTTTACGAACTGCTCCAAAAGGCGGAAAATCGAAGGGCGGAGCTTACTTAACAAAGACACAGATGTTTTCAGCTTGAGTCAAGGCACGCGTGTAAGCAAGTTGCATGTCTTCAAACGAAACGAGGCATGACTTATGCCCCTTTAAAGTTTGAGTTTTCAAACGCTTCGTATAGCGCCCCCCTTTGGCCAATTGGAGTAAGATTGCTTTCAGTGATATTTGGACTAATCCTCTACATATTTGCCAAATGCCATGAACGTGTCACTTTGCATGTATGATTTAGAGGCAGAAGAATAATTTGCATATAACTGCAACATTGAGTGAATTATTAAAAAATAATTTTTCGCTTTAAAGAAAATCCGCCTGAGTTTTCAGACCGTATTGGTCCAAAGTTCATGTAAAAAAAGTTTCGCGCACATTACGCGAAAATCCCAGGAGGAGATACATTTTTACTGTTTTTCATATAATTCAAAATTGTGGGAGAAGTAAAGGTCAGAGGTCAAAAGTCAGAGCGTAAAAGTTGTTCGGCATGAGGAGACGCATAAGTGTATACAGGTTCCATTGCTGTACCTGAAACAGGGCATGAGCTACACCAGTTCAAAGTTTGCACTTTCGAAGGCTTCCTACAGCGCCACCCTTTGGCCGATTGTTGCGAGCTTCGCGTTTTAGCCGTTTGGCATGGTCCTCTGCCATACTGCCATGAACGTGTCACTTTGCAGTATGATTTAGAGGCAGAAGAATAATTTGCATGAAACTGCATTATACGGTTAATTATTAAAAAATAATGTTTCGCTTTAAAGAAAATCCGGCTAACTTTTCAGACCGTATTGGTCCAAAGTTCATGTAAAAAAAGTTTCGCGCACGTTACGCGAAAATCCCAGGAGGAGATACATTTTTACTGTTTTTCATATAATTCAAAATTGTGGGAGAGGTAAAGGTCAGAGGTCAAAAGTCAGAGCGTAAAAGTTGTTCGGCATGAGGAGACGCATAAGTGTATACAGGTTTCATTGCTGTACCTGAAACAGGGCATGAGCTACACCAGTTCAAAGTTTGCACTTTCGAAGGCTTCCTACAGCGCCACCCTTTGGCCGATTGTTGCGAGCTTCGCGTTTTAGCCGTTTGGCATAGGCCTCTGCCATACTGCCGAGTTTCGTAAAAAGCGACTGCACGGTCTAGCCGCTAGAGCAAAAGTGGCGGAATAATAATAATAAATATAGCTGCAAGCAGCGATAAAGTGGCCAAGGCATAAATAGCAGGAAAGCAAAAAGGCATCAAGGGAAAGCAAAGAAGAAATCAAAGAAAAACTGGAAGCAGTGTTCTTCCGAACAGGTCTCCGGCAGGTCAGGTGTTTTTTTTTTGGCCTAGTGGTGACTATAATAGGCCAAAGTCAAAAGGGTACCACGTGTTCTTTGGCCTTTCACGGCAATCGGACGCTGCATGCGGGATTTGAGGCATTTTGTTCCAAAAATGGGTTTTGCAAAAATTGACCCGCTGGTGGCGCTATAACAGGCCAATGTGAGAAGGGTGGCATCTGTTCCTTGGCCTAGTGGGAATGTGCATGCAAAATCTCACACAAATAGCAGGCTGCGTTTGAGACATTTTGTTCAAAAAGGAGCAATCCTGCAAACCTTGGAATTCAATGTTAGCCAGAATATGATATTGGACAAATCCGTCATGATTACATCACTGTAGAGATACTGTGTGCACATTTGTGTGATTATCGGATAAAATCTGAAGGAGTAATATCGAAGAATGCATTTTCGGCCTTCTGGTGGCGCTATAAATGACAGAGACTCTGCCGATTTTACACTAATCGGCATAGTTATTGGTGAAAGCACAAATTGACCTCTACACAACATGTATGCAAAAGACTATATGCAACAGACATAAAATAGTTCCAAAGAACTCCTCAAGGTTTTAACTCAATCTTTATTTTCCAACTTTTTCATTAGTTGTCTTTGTTGAAGAGTTGGTCATCAGGTTGTAAACCTTCAAAACAGAGGGTTAACAACCTAGCCATTTTCAGGCATGTCTTTTAAATCACAATGTTTTCAAATAATTCAAGTAGTAAACGTCTTCAAATAAAGTTTTTAAACATTAAGTATTGTGAAGTCTGAACCCAAACCAGCACACGGAAACAGTTCTCAAGGTGAAAACGCAATAAGCGTTGTTTTATTCAATGGGGTGTTCCCCTAAAACATGAAATAAAGTTCTTCCCAAAACCGGGGCTTTTAACTCAAAATATGCTTCTTTCCAGAACTTAACAAACAGGGGTTACATTCGAAACATATGTTTCACAGTATGCTGTTGCTTCCATTAACACATGCCATTTCTCTTCCAAGACTCAGATGCAGCTCCTAATTTGCCTACAATGGGAACAGATAGAACCACCATTAGCAATGTGGCAAAATACAGAGCAAATGTGCGACAGAGGAGAACATAGTGGAGTTTTGCTTACTGCTCGATGGAAGAGTCCCTTCGAGAGCCAGCTACACAGTGAAGCAGAGCTCGGTGGTTAAGAGCAAAAACATTTGGATTGCCTGACTCGGAGAAGCTGTGTTGCGGCCAGGTGCTGACAAATCAAACTGATTGCAACAAGCAGCCATCTTAGCTGCTGCATTCTGGGAAATGTAGTTTTTTCTGAAAACCAAGCAAAGCCATCAGTTAGATTCAGTTCACATGCAAAAAACAGGGCCTGGATAAAAAAAATAAGAAAAATCAACTAATCAGCCGATCTACAAGGTTAAAACAAAATAAAGTCAACAGATCTGCTGATTTGGAGGTTGTGATTTGCCATCCAATTTGCGTGATTTTAGGCCAAAATCTGTAGGAGCAGTGTTGTAAAATGTGTTTTGCAAAAATCTGTCTGATGGTGGCGCTAGAGAGGGGCATGTGTGAAATCAGGGACGGAGGTTGTGATTTGACAATCAATTTGTGTGATTTTAGGCCAAAATCTGTAGGAGCAGTGTTCGCAAATGTTTTGCAAGAATCGGCCTCATGGTGGCGCTGGAGGGCCATGTGAGAAATCAGGCAGCCAAGGAGTGTGTGCAAAGTTTGGCATGGATAGGGGCAATGGTAACAGAGATATGAATAGGGCAAAAGTATGATGTCACACGGACAGAGTGACAGCCGGTGGAGGTTTCGATAGTAACTGCGACCTAACAGTCGCAATAATACTCACATCTCTTTAGTTAAATGCTTACATTGAAGAAAGAGATGAGGCCACACCCCAAACAATAGTGGACACAGGCAATAATCCACAACTGCACACTCCTGACAATATAAAACACATTCTCACTGTAAACGATAGAACCAAAATAACACAGTAAAACGGTAAAAGAGACCATACAAAATACAAGCAAACAGTCTTACCGGTTAACAGAGCAGCACACACTCAACTCAGCAGTCTTTTGTTCAAACTGTTCAGATGGATTCAATCGGCCGACGCCCAACAAGCAACCATCTTAGCTGCTGCATTCTGGGAAATGTAGTTTTTCTGAAAACCAAACAATTAAGATTCAGTTCACAGGCAAAAAAACTAAAAAAATCAACTAATCAGCCGATCTACAAGCTTAAAACTAAATAAAGTCGACAAATCTGCTTATCTACAAGCAATAATTACATTACCGAAATGAATCTTTTTACATTCCAATCCCAAAACCAGAAACAAACATTTCCGAGCCACATGTTCACTTACCAATTATCTTAGTCACGCAGCCTCAGTGTCAATATCAGAGTTGGTCAGGTGGATCTAAAAGCAATATAGTGTGGGTTAAATATAAATGGAGTAATGCTGTTAGAAATTGGAATAGTCTTGAAATGAAATGTGTACAAACCTGCAGCAGCTCCAATGAGGTTACTGAACAAACTGAAAAAAAGACTGGCTTTATACAGGGTGTGGTGATTACGAATGCTCGTCAGCTGTGACTCAGGGACCGTGGTCAAAACATTGCATGCGAAAAATAAGAATATATTCCATTTGAAAAATAAAATGACTGTAATTCCCGCTGAACCGTGGGTTACAAGTGCACAAGTGCACAGTGCACTAACCTACATTATTGCAAAGTGTGATTTAAATGTGACTTTGAATGTATGTTTTAGAGGCAGAAGAATAACGCACGCACGCACGCACGCACGCACGCACGCACGCACGCACGCACGCACACACACACACACACACACACACGCACACACACACACACACACACACACACACACACACACACACACACACACACACACACACACACACACACACACACCTGTGCCTAACCATTCTGCATTAGAGGTGGGATTTATGGCTATTTGAAGTGAGACAGTACCATCGATCATAAAATGTGTGTGTAAATTAAGCTACCTTGACTTTTGTTATTCATAAAACACCTAAAAAAAACAAGCAGGCAACAATGAACTCGCTCCTCCACTTGTTCTCTCTCTCTCACTCACTCACTGTACTCAGTCAGTACTCAGTGGAGTAGCAAGGAGATGTTGAATTGGGGGGAGGGGGTCTCCCCCCCAAATGAACGGCTCTCTACTGCGCGAACCGGATCCCAACGTTCACTTCAAAGAGCCGTTCAAAAGATTTGATTCGTTCGCGAACGTCCCAGCTCTATTCTGCATCTAGCCTAAGGACCAGATCATGGTGGGAAAACCCTACTCACGTCAGGGTGGGGGGTCCCCAGTTCAAATATGATTCTTTTTGGTTTCAGTGATATTTGGACTTACCCTCTACGGTAGTTCATCATGAAAATGTTACTTTGCATGTATGTTTTAGAGGCAGAAGAATAATTTGCATAAAACTTGCAATGTTGATTGAACTATTAAAAAAGCATGTTTCAATGTTTAAAAAATCCGATCTGACAGATCTTTAGATATTGGTCCAAAGTTCATGTAAAAAAAGTTCCGTGCACATGACGCGAAAGTTCCGGAATAAAAGCGGGTTTAAGTGTTTTACGAACTGCTCCAAAAGGCGGAAAATCGAAGGGCGGAGCTTACTTAACAAAGACACAGATGTCTTCAGCTTGAGTCAAGGCACGCGTGTAAGCAAGGGGCATGTCTTCAAACGAAACGAGGCATGACTTATGCCCCTTTAAAGTTTGAGTTTTCAAACGCTTCGTATAGCGCCCCCCTTTGGCCAATTGGAGTAAGATTGCTTTCAGTGATATTTGGACTAATCCTCTACATATTTGCCAAATGCCATGAATGTGTCACTTTGCATGTATGATTTAGAGGCAGAAGAATAATTTGCATATAACTGCAACATTGAGTGAATTATTAAAAAATAATGTTTCGCTTTAAAGAAAATCCGCCTAAGTTTTCAGACCGTATTGGTCCAAAGTTCATGTAAAAAAAGTTTCGCGCACATTACGCGAAAATCCCAGGAGGAGATACATTTTTACTGTTTTTCATATAATTCAAAATTGTGGGAGAAGTAAAGGTCAGAGGTCAAAAGTCAGAGCGTAAAAGTTGTTCGGCATGAGGAGACGCATAAGTGTATACAGGTTCCATTGCTGTACCTGAAACAGGGCATGAGCTACACCAGTTCAAAGTTTGCACTTTCGAAGGCTTCCTACAGCGCCACCCTTTGGCCGATTGTTGCGAGCTTCGCGTTTTAGCCGTTTGGCATGGTCCTCTGCCATACTGCCATGAACGTGTCACTTTGCAGTATGATTTAGAGGCAGAAGAATAATTTGCATGAAACTGCATTATACGGTTAATTATTAAAAAATAATGTTTCGCTTTAAAGAAAATCCGGCTAACTTTTCAGACCGTATTGGTCCAAAGTTCATGTAAAAAAAGTTTCGCGCACGTTACGCGAAAATCCCAGGAGGAGATACATTTTTACTGTTTTTCATAGAATTCAAAATTGTGGGAGAGGTAAAGGTCAGAGGTCAAAAGTCAGAGCGTAAAAGTTGTTCGGCATGAGGAGACGCATAAGTGTATACAGGTTTCATTGCTGTACCTGAAACAGGGCATGAGCTACACCAGTTCAAAGTTTGCACTTTCGAAGGCTTCCTACAGCGCCACCCTTTGGCCGATTGTTGCGAGCTTCGCGTTTTAGCCGTTTGGCATAGTCCTCTGCCATACTGCAGAGTTTCGTAAAAAGCGACTGCACGGTCTAGCCGCTAGAGCAAAAGTGGCGGAAGAATAATAATAATAAATATAGCTGCAAGCAGCGATAAAGTGGCCAAGGCATAAATAGCAGGAAAGCAAAAAGGCATCAAGGGAAAGCAAAGAAGCTCTATTCTGCATCTAGCCTAAGGACCAGATCATGGGAAAACCCTACTCACGTCAGGGTGGGGGGTCCCCAGTTCAAATATGATTCTTTTTGGTTTCAGTGATATTTGGACTTACCCTCTACGGTAGTTCATCATGAAAATGTTACTTTGCATGTATGTTTTAGAGGCAGAAGAATAATTTGCATACAACTTGCAATGTTGATTGAACTATTAAAAAAGCATGTTTCAATGTTTAAAAAATCCGATCTGACAGATCTTTAGATATTGGTCCAAAGTTCATGTAAAAAAAGTTCCGTGCACATGACGCGAAAGTTCCGGAATAAAAGCGGGTTTAAGTGTTTTACGAACTGCTCCAAAAGGCGGAAAATCGAAGGGCGGAGCTTACTTAACAAAGACACAGATGTCTTCAGCTTGAGTCAAGGCACGCGTGTAAGCAAGTTGCATGTCTTCAAACGAAACGAGGCATGACTTATGCCCCTTTAAAGTTTGAGTTTTCAAACGCTTCGTATAGCGCCCCCCTTTGGCCAATTGGAGTAAGATTGCTTTCAGTGATATTTGGACTAATCCTCTACATATTTGCCAAATGCCATGAATGTGTCACTTTGCATGTATGATTTAGAGGCAGAAGAATAATTTGCATATAACTGCAACATTGAGTGAATTATTAAAAAATAATGTTTCGCTTTAAAGAAAATCCGCCTAAGTTTTCAGACCGTATTGGTCCAAAGTTCATGTAAAAAAAGTTTCGCGCACATTACGCGAAAATCCCAGGAGGAGATACATTTTTACTGTTTTTCATATAATTCAAAATTGTGGGAGAAGTAAAGGTCAGAGGTCAAAAGTCAGAGCGTAAAAGTTGTTCGGCATGAGGAGACGCATAAGTGTATACAGGTTCCATTGCTGTACCTGAAACAGGGCATGAGCTACACCAGTTCAAAGTTTGCACTTTCGAAGGCTTCCTACAGCGCCACCCTTTGGCCGATTGTTGCGAGCTTCGCGTTTTAGCCGTTTGGCATGGTCCTCTGCCATACTGCCATGAACGTGTCACTTTGCAGTATGATTTAGAGGCAGAAGAATAATTTGCATGAAACTGCATTATACGGTTAATTATTAAAAAATAATGTTTCGCTTTAAAGAAAATCCGGCTAACTTTTCAGACCGTATTGGTCCAAAGTTCATGTAAAAAAAGTTTCGCGCACGTTACGCGAAAATCCCAGGAGGAGATACATTTTTACTGTTTTTCATAGAATTCAAAATTGTGGGAGAGGTAAAGGTCAGAGGTCAAAAGTCAGAGCGTAAAAGTTGTTCGGCATGAGGAGACGCATAAGTGTATACAGGTTTCATTGCTGTACCTGAAACAGGGCATGAGCTACACCAGTTCAAAGTTTGCACTTTCGAAGGCTTCCTACAGCGCCACCCTTTGGCCGATTGTTGCGAGCTTCGCGTTTTAGCCGTTTGGCATAGTCCTCTGCCATACTGCCGAGTTTCGTAAAAAGCGACTGCACGGTCTAGCCGCTAGAGCAAAAGTGGCGGAAGAATAATAATAATAACAAGGTTTGAACTCCAAACCGTTTGCATGAAAGGCATATACTCTAACCACTACACTGGGACAGTCACAGCTGTTGTATCAGTCATGTTTAATGTATAAAAAACACACACACACACACACACACACACACACACACACACACACACACACACACACACACACACACACTGACTGGCTTTTTACTTGGGTGTGGTGGGTAGTGACTGACTCAGGCCTGCACAATGTGAAAAGATCACACAAAGATGAGGTTTCTTCCTTTATGTAACGATGCCAGCTTTTTAGAATATTAATTTGCCTCGGACGCTTCATAGGCATATTAGATAAAGGTCCTTAGATTGAGTGTAGAATGTTTCATGCAAATTGCTCAAAAATCACAGGATAAATACGGGTTT
Source organism: Nannobrachium achirus (assembly GCF_963921795.1). Taxonomy (NCBI): domain Eukaryota; kingdom Metazoa; phylum Chordata; class Actinopteri; order Myctophiformes; family Myctophidae; genus Nannobrachium; species Nannobrachium achirus. Next base: position 13,693,610 of record NC_137812.1, read on the forward strand.
AAGCGTTTTACAAACTGCTTAAAATCATATAGCGGCCCGCTTTGGCCAATTGGGTTAAGATTGGTTTCAGTGATATTTGGACTAACCCTCTATAGTAGTTCATCATGAAAATTTGACTGCATGTATGTTTTAGAGGCAGAAGAATAATTTGCATGAAACTGCAATATTGATTGAATTATTAAAAAAGCCTGTTGGAGACCATATTGGAGGCTTAGTCTAGCCGCCTGTGCCCTACAGACATATGCACTCAGCTTAAATATATTGCACGCACACGCATGCACGCACGCCACACAGCGAGAGAGCTGCAAGGCCCTTTACAAGAGCATAGTCTAGTGCAGTGTTTATTATTTTTCCTTTATCTTGAGTTTTGCCTTTTGTTCCTGAGTTCTATTTTTGTCAAAGTTTATTTTTGCTATTTTTGAATTTTGGGTTTCATTGTAGGCTACAAAATTGCATGGAGGAGAAATTAAAATCTTAAAACGCCCCTCTTAAGCCGTTCTTTAGAGCCTCCTAGGCCATCAGCCAACTTCACATACTGGTTTAAAAATATTAGAATGCCCAATAACCAACTATAGTATTTTTAGAGACACAAATTGCTTATTATAAGCAGACATGGCAACCCAGGTACATTCAGAGCCCAGAGCGCCAACTACTGACACTTTAATGCAAGGAGAACAGGAAACCAAATTATGTTTTTCAGGACAGCTTTTTCAGCCTCCGCCTCTTTCAGGATATGAACAGGATAACGGGGGTGGTGCCAGGATTAACATGAATATATAGAGATAAATACTGAATAAAAGTACAAAGGCATTGGCATCAACTTGAAACATTTTGAAAATAGCAGATCTACAAGCTCACAATGCAATGCAACGCATGAGCATTTACTGGAGTAGCCTAAAAGTAAGAGTATACAAGTGAAGTATAAAATACCTCAAAATTATACTAAGGATAGTATTTGAGTAAATGTACTCAGTTACTTTTACACCACTGGCATTGTAGACCCAGATGCTTGTGAAACATGATAAAGAAATAGTCATGCAATAGTATGAATTTCAGTTTATTTACACAAAGGATTTGCAATTGCAAAATATTATAGCAGCATTATTTTCTGTAAGTGGCTAGCAGAGTCAGACTTAACTAAACTTAAATTGTTTTTATTGAAAAACGTTGAGGGGAAGGCGGCTGGGGGTCAAAACTTGGAACTTTAGGGGCTCACATGGGGCTGCTGTCTGGGGCAGCCAGCCTAGGTGGGGGAGGGAAAGAGAAATTAGGTGAGCTTCAGAATAATTACAGTTGAGCCGCAAGGTAGAGAAGAGGTGTTCAATCTGCCCGTTCCACACAGTTCAGAATAATGAACCCACTTACACTGCCTTTCTTTGGCTTCAATGAAGCAATCTGGGAGCTGGTACTGATTGTCAGCTGATTGTCAGATGGGCTTCAGGTGTGAGGCTGAGCTTCCCCTGCATGGTTTGAAACAATAAATGAATGCACTCAAACATCATTACTTTATAAAGAAACTCAAAGTCATTACTTCAAAATCAAATCAAACTAGGAATGAGTGTCACTGCAGCTGCTTTTTCCTACCCATAACCATAGGTCAGACAGGATTGTGTCAGTCTTTCTGCAGGCTCGCCATCTTTCAGATTCAGTTCTAGGCAATAAACCTGGCCTGGATCAAAGAAAAAGGCCAAATGAATAGAAAAACACAAATTCAAATAATCTGCTACAGGCTTGAAACAAAATAATTCCATTAATCTGCCCAACTAGGCATTGGCATTAAACTCAAAATACATCAATTCAATAATCAACGTTGCAGCTAACATACAAGCATTACATTCCAAAAGAAATCGTTTAACATTTAGATCCCAAAACCAAAAACAACATAACATTTCAGAGCACATGGTCACATTGTTCCTCCATCACACACAGCCAGTGTATGGAGTGGATCAGGTAGGTATGGTCAGGTGAGGTAAATCTAAAAGCCAAATTATAGTATGGGTAAGTATAATGAATGAAACTGTTAGAAATTGGAATAGTTGTTGGAATAATGAACAGTGTACAGACCTGCAGCTGCTGCATAATGTAGCAGTGAGTAGCAGCAACCACCAGCACCATGCAGCGTCCAAACAATCTGAGAGGGGGGGAGTGGCCTCAACTCAACCACTATTTATACCCTTGCTTAAGAAGGTTGCCATGTTTGGTCGGGTTGCCATGTTCAGTTGCAGTACCAGGGTTTTCACGGCAAAATGTTGTCAAATGTATTTTAAATGCATGAGGTAAGGCTTGAACAGGGGACTTCTGGAATGATAGACAAAGGCCTTACCAGGTGAGCTATGCACAGCTCTGCACAGTGAGATAATATTACTTTAAATGTTTGTTTTAGAGACAGAAGAATAATTTGCATACAACTTGCAATATTGATTGAATTATTAAAAACTATTAAAAATGCATGTTTCAATTTTTAAAAAATCCGATCTGACAGATCTTTAGATATTGGTCCAAAGTTCATGTAAAAAAAGTTCCGTGCACGTGACGCGAAAGTTCCGGAATAAAAGCGGGTTTAAGTGTTTTACGAACTGCTCCAAAAGGCGGAAAATCGAAGGGCGGAGCTTACTTAACAAAGACACAGATGTTTTCAGCTTGAGTCAAGGCACGCGTGTAAGCAAGTTGCATGTCTTCAAACGAAACGAGGCATGACTTATGCCCCTTTAAAGTTTGAGTTTTCAAACGCTTCGTATAGCGCCCCCCTTTGGCCAATTGGAGTAAGATTGCTTTCAGTGATATTTGGACTAATCCTCTACATATTTGCCAAATGCCATGAACGTGTCACTTTGCATGTATGATTTAGAGGCAGAAGAATAATTTGCATATAACTGCAACATTGAGTGAATTATTAAAAAATAATTTTTCGCTTTAAAGAAAATCCGCCTGAGTTTTCAGACCGTATTGGTCCAAAGTTCATGTAAAAAAAGTTTCGCGCACATTACGCGAAAATCCCAGGAGGAGATACATTTTTACTGTTTTTCATATAATTCAAAATTGTGGGAGAAGTAAAGGTCAGAGGTCAAAAGTCAGAGCGTAAAAGTTGTTCGGCATGAGGAGACGCATAAGTGTATACAGGTTCCATTGCTGTACCTGAAACAGGGCATGAGCTACACCAGTTCAAAGTTTGCACTTTCGAAGGCTTCCTACAGCGCCACCCTTTGGCCGATTGTTGCGAGCTTCGCGTTTTAGCCGTTTGGCATGGTCCTCTGCCATACTGCCATGAACGTGTCACTTTGCAGTATGATTTAGAGGCAGAAGAATAATTTGCATGAAACTGCATTATACGGTTAATTATTAAAAAATAATGTTTCGCTTTAAAGAAAATCCGGCTAACTTTTCAGACCGTATTGGTCCAAAGTTCATGTAAAAAAAGTTTCGCGCACGTTACGCGAAAATCCCAGGAGGAGATACATTTTTACTGTTTTTCATATAATTCAAAATTGTGGGAGAGGTAAAGGTCAGAGGTCAAAAGTCAGAGCGTAAAAGTTGTTCGGCATGAGGAGACGCATAAGTGTATACAGGTTTCATTGCTGTACCTGAAACAGGGCATGAGCTACACCAGTTCAAAGTTTGCACTTTCGAAGGCTTCCTACAGCGCCACCCTTTGGCCAATTGTTGCGAGCTTCGCGTTTTAGCCGTTTGGCATAGGCCTCTGCCATACTGCCGAGTTTCGTAAAAAGCGACTGCACGGTCTAGCCGCTAGAGCAAAAGTGGCGGAATAATAATAATAATAATAATAATAGTGATGAAGTCCAATAACAATGAGTGGCCAAGGCATTGCCACTTCGTGGCCTTGGCCACTAATAATAGTGCTGAAGTCCAATAACAATGAGTGGCCAAGGCTTTTGCCACTTCGTGGCCTTGGCCACTAATAATAATAATAGTGATGAAGTCCAATAACAATGAGTGGCCAAGGCATTGCCACTTCGTGGCCTTGGCCACTAATAATAATAATAGTGATGAAGTCCAATAACAATGAGTGGCCAAGGCTTTTGCCACTTCGTGGCCTTGGCCACTAATAAACTAAAATTATAGAGAAAATCTCCTTAGTTTTCGTCTTTGTCTATTTATTTTGGATGGATGTCCAATCTATATTCATATATCTATCTTCCTCCTTCTCCCTCTAATCCTATGCTCTAACCTCGCGTCGCCAGGCTCTTCTCCCTATCTCCCTCTGTGCCAGTTTACCACGCCCCTCGGACACGCCAAAATACAGAACCTGGTATCATGGTGGTTTCAAAAGTTGGAATAAAGCGCAGAGTCCCTTTTGGGATTACTTTGAATATGACAAACCTCACAAATCTAAAAGTCCATTTGAACAGCACGCATATTAAGAAGGTTATCCTAGCGTACCTTGACATGGTAAAGGACACCGCCCCAGGGGAGCCAAAATACAGAACCTGGTATCATGGTGGTTTCGAAAGTTGGAAGAAAGTGCAGAGTCCCATTTGGGATTACTTTGAATATGACTGTGTTTCAGATAAGAGTAAATGCCTTGTAGAAAATGATAATACGGCGGATAAGGGGACAAACCCCACAAATCTAAAAGTCCATTTGAACAGCACGCATAAGAAGGCTAACCTAGCGTATCTTGACAAGGTAAAGGACACCGCCCCAGGGGAGCCTCCCTCCCCCGAGACAGATGCCAATCCTCGGCCAGGCAGCAGAAGAAGAAACCCATGACCAAAACAGTCATATATTCGGTCATTTTGTTCCTTAGGCATGGAATGATAGTGAAAATAAATGATTGCCCTTTGCTGGGGACCCCCTGCAACCCCCTCAAGGACCCCTGGGGGTCCTCGGAGCCCACTTTGAGAATCACTGGCTTGGTTATTAGAGTATATAAAAAACACCAGTTGTTGAGGTCAAAGAGAGAAGTTGTATGTCTCAACATTTCTGCCACTCTCCACAATATGATGTTTTGTTGATTTTTTATTAGACAATACTTTTTCCGGAAATGTTTTATTCTCACCCCTAACAAATACCCCATATTACGTAAAAGACTAAAACTAACACTAAAACTAATCAAAACTAAACTAAAACTAAGCTTTTTCAAAAAATAAAAACGAAACGAAACTAGCAACCCCACTATAAAAACTAATTAAAACTAAACTGTAATTGAAAACAAAACCTCAAAACTAATAAAAATAAAAACTAATGAAAAAATCCAAAACTATTATAACCTTGCCCCCCCCACACACACACACACACCACATGGAGGCACATTCATTTCCTTTGCACACAACTGTGTCTACAAGGGGTGCATGCGTGCGTGCGTGCGTGCGTGCGTGCGTGCGTGCGTGCGTGGAGATCGAGGTGGACAGCATTAGGGGTCTATTTGTGCGTCACTTGTCTCTGTATATGAGTGTGTTTTATGTGTGCATATCATTAGAGAGAGAGAGAGAGAGAGAGAGAGAGAGAGAGAGAGAGAGCACACACAAGAGAATTATAGCCAGCATAAGTGGGTATACTTCTGGTTGTATATATCTGCCCTTCAGCCTTTGAGCGTGTGCGTGTGCGGTGTGTGCGCGGTGTGTGCGCGGTGTGTGCGCGGTGTGTGCGTGTGCATGTGTGCATATGTGCATACGCTATTTTCAGCCTAGCACTGATGTTTGGTTCCATAAGTGGCATTGGCTGTATGTCCTCCCCTGTTACGCAAGCCATGCAGCATACAGCTACTATACAGTAAAATCATCTGTGTTCACTTAAAGTTGTACCATGTAACTTTTTTTATAAAACAAATCTTAAAATTGTCCTAACTCTTAAATCGCTAAAGTTTTAGAACACCCACTCCGTTATTTTCAGCTTCTGAAGCCTTCTCTTTATATGTTTTCTATGATCCTGACCGGGGTCCGGTTTTCGCGCAAAAATTACGTCATCACACACTATCGGCCAATCACAGCGAGGGTTATACACTGCCGGCCAATCACAGCGCATCTTGAAGTGGGGTCGCTAGCTATCACAATAGGGCGGCCATATTTGTAGGCGCCCGTGTGTCTCTATCTATACTCGGGTGAAACACTCCGTTTCTCCGGAATGCCTGAACGCACAGGAACCAGGGACCCCTCTAAAGATAGATCTCGGCGAGGTGGAGGCAGACGCGGGGGTGACGCGGGGGTGTGAGGCCCGGTCCGCAGCGAAAAACGGCCGAAAGACGCGGACGCTACTGACCACTAGTTGAGCAACTTACACAGTATAGCTTTAAGTCAGAGAATGGTACTTAATGGAACCAAAGGCACCCTTCCACTCTGGTTCCATTTGCTCACTCTCTGTTAAATACATGTTACTGTAGTGTTTCAAGATCCTATAGTTTAGTTATAGTTATTTTCTTATTTTGTCAGATTCTTCATTCACGTAAAAGAATGCCATTAACCATCATTGTCCTCGTATTAAAGACATCATAAAGTAGCTGAATGGTGAAAGCCTCCCCTGGGAAACCAGAGGGCCCGGTTGTCCAGGGTTCGAATTCTGGGCCAAGCCAGCATAGTGTATTATTATGGGATGAATTAAAAAAAAATGTTAGGTCATGTTAAGGGTGAACTATTCCTTTAAGATAAGGTGCAAAACACATTATAAAAGGACATTTTGAAGACATTTAAACATAATTATTGAAGAGTCAAGAGAACAGACAATAAGACTGCTGCAGCATAGATTATGCTAGTACATAATATACAGAAAGAAAAAAAAATCAGTAAATGCAATTGGTACCTTGGGGATTTCTATACTTTTTGTTTGTTTGTTTGTTTGTTTGTTTGTTTGTTTGTTTGTTTTGTAGCAAGTAAAGCTGAACACTGACTTTTAATTTGTATTCCATGGCTCAGAAAAGAAAGAAAAAAATACTTCAGTTTTTGTCTTTTGTTTTATTGAAGACAATTCTGGCACATCCCATCGTTGATTTGTTCAATGCATTTTGCTTGTATTGGACCACGGTCCCCTGGTGATGCGGTTATGTAAATGTTTGTATCGTCTGCATGGGGGAGGCAGACCAGGCATAAGTCAGTCATTTGCAGGTCATTGTTTTTGGCTTTGGTGCATCTGTTTTGGTATGGTGCTGGTGATGTTCCCATGTGTATTTTTCGCCTTTTGTTGCTCTTTTTGCCCCGGCAGCTGCAGGGCAATGACTGTCCGTCTGTCTGTCAGTCCAACACTTTACTTCAAAACAACAATTTCTCAATTTCAAAACTACTGCCATGAAATTAGCTGTTTATCTGAGGGGCAGCGAGTGCATTTTCTGGCAGTGTTGTCTTTCCCATATGCTTAAACCTATAACCCTGACCCTAACCTATCACCTCTTTGTCTGCATCATGAGAACATCAATATAACAAATCAGATTGTAGTAAGGAAGTTGTTGTTGTTCCCATGGCGACTCATCGTTTACCTCTGTTTGGGTGCGGACTGGAAACAACAACAAAACACGCACGTGCGCACGTGCGCACATGCACGCACGCACACACACACACGCGCGCGCACACACACACACACACACACACACACACGCACACACACACACACACACACACACACGCATGCACAAACATTGCACGTGAGAGGCCACCCCCCCCCCCCCTGCAGTGCATTGTGGGAGATGTAAGTGGAACAGCAGGAGAGCTAAATACAGAACGCGACCACACAACACAACACAACACAACACAACACAACACAACAACAACAATGTATTGAAGAGAGAGAGAGAGAGAGAGAGAGAGAGAGAGAGAGAGAGAGAGAGAGAGAGAATACAAATTAAGGAAGAGAGAGAGAGGGGGGCAAGGGGAGAAAGCCTGACAGATAGCAACGAGTAGAGAGAGAGAAGAGAGGGATGAGGAGAGGGAAAGTCATGGAGAGGAGGAGAGAGGCAGAAGAGGGGGATGAAGAGGTGAAAGAGATGCATGGGGAGAGAGAGAGAGAGACAGACTATAAAAATCTCCCCCTGAACCCTGAGTCCCGGCGACTGTGTTTTCGTCATGGTGATTATCTCAATTTACATTTAATAATTTCTCATAAACGACCTCGATTTGCATAACTGCCTGCAAGGGTCAAATCCTTTATCTCTTTGATAAAGCCCTGTCTAGCAAACAAACAAATGTTGCCGTTCGGGCTGACTTTGAGGCCAAATCCATTAACATCAGATTCATTAGTACAACTTTATTTTGGCAGCGGAGTGAGTGGAGTGAGTGCCCCGTTCTGTCTCTGTAGTTTGATCTTGGTTTGTCTTTTTTCGGAGTTGAGCTGCAATGACACGTACGGGTATATTTCTTATTGTTGTTGTTGTTGTTTTTTTATGTCCGACCTTGTGTGTGGGAGCCAGCGGTGGTGTCCTGTCTGGTACAGTGACAGGTGCATGTGTCCCCGTGCACACACTCATACCGTACGTGAAGAATAGAGTGTTATTTAGAGGACACCTTTCATGTGCTACCCAGACGAGTGCTTTGCACCCAAGATCACCCATAAAATGCACTTTCGGGTGGTTCCAAACCTCCACGTCTGCCAACTTTAATACAGAATGCCCACAGGTATCATGGTCAGTATCATGTCAGTATCATGGTCAGTATCATGGTCAGTATCATGTCAGTATCATGGTCAGTATCATGTCAGTATCATGGTCAGTATCATGTCAGTATCATGGTCAGTATCATGTCAGTATCATGGTCAGTATCATGGTCAGTATCATGTCAGTATCATGGTCAGTATCATGTCAGTATCATGGTCAGTATCATGGTCAGTATCATGTCAGTATCATGGTCAGTATCATGGTCAGTATCATGGTCAGTATCATGTCAGTATCATGGTCAGTATCATGGTCAGTATCATGTCAGTATCATGGTCAGTATCATGTCAGTATCAAGTCAGTATCATGGTCAGTATCATGGTCAGTATCATGTCAGTATCATGGTCAGTATCATGGTCAGTATCATGTCAGTATCATGGTCAGTATCATGGTCAGTATCATGGTCAGTATCATGGTCAGTATCATGTCAGTATCAAGTCAGTATCATGTCAGTATCATGTCAGTATCAAGTCAGTATCATGGTCAGTATCATGTCAGTATCATGGTCAGTATCATGGTCAGTATCATGGTCAGTATCATGTCAGTATCATGGTCAGTATCATGGTCAGTATCATGGTCAGTATCATGTCAGTATCATGTCAGTAACATGGTCAGTATCATGGTCAGTATCATGTCAGTATCATGGTCAGTATCATGGTCAGTATCATGGTCAGTATCATGTCAGTATCAAGTCAGTATCATGGTCAGTATCATGTCAGTATCATGGTCAGTATCATGTCAGTATCATGGTCAGTATCATGGTCAGTATCATGGTCAGTATCATGGTCAGTATCATGTCAGTATCATGGTCAGTATCATGGTCAGTATCATGGTCAGTATCATGGTCAGTCTCATGTCAGTCTCATGGTCAGTATCATGGTCAGTATCATGGTCAGTATCATGTCAGTATCATGGTCAGTATCATGTCAGTATCATGTCAGTATCATGGTCAGTATCATGGTCAGTATCATGGTCAGTATCATGGTCAGTATTATGGTCAGTATCATGTCAGTGTCATGGTCAGTATCATGTCAGTATCATGTCAGTATCATGGTCAGTGTCATGTCAGGATCATGGTCAGTATCATGGTCAGTATCATGTCAGTATCATGGCAGTATCATGGTCAGTGTCATGTCAGTATCATGGTCAGTATCATGGTCAGTATCATGTCAGTGTCATGGTCAGTATCATGTTAGTATCATGTCAGTATCATGTCAGTATCATGGTCAGTATCATGGTCAGTATAATGGTCAGTATCATGGTCAGTATCATGGTAAGTATCATGGTCAGTATCATGTCAGTGTCATGGTCAGTATCATGTCAGTATCATGTCAGTATCATGGTCAGTATCATGGTCAGTATCATGTCAGTATCATGTCAGTATCATGGTCAGTATCATGGTCAGTATCATGGTCAGTATCATGTCAGTATCATGGTCCGTATCATGGTCAGTATCATGGTCAGTGTCATGTCAGTATTATGGTCAGTATCATGGTCAGTATCATGTCAGTTTCATGTCAGTATCATGTCAGTATCATGGTCAGTATCATGGTCAGTATCATGGTCAGTATCATGATCAGTATCATGGTCAGTATTATGTCAGTGCATGTCAGTATCATGTCAGTATCATGGTCAGTATCATGGTCAGTATTATGTCAGTGCATGTCAGTATCATGTCAGTATCATGGTCAGTATCATGGTCAGTATCATGTCAGTATCATGGTCAGTATCATGGTCAGTATCATGTCAGTATCATGGTCAGTATCATGGTCAGTATCATGTCAGTATCATGGTCAGTATCATGGTCAGTATCATGTCAGTATCATGGTCAGTATCATGTCATTATCATGGTCAGTATCATGGTCAGTATCATGGTCAGTATCATGGTCAGTATCAAGGTCAGTATCATGTCAGTATCATGGTCAGTAACATGTCAGTATCATGGTCAGTATCATGTCAGTATCATGTCAGTATCATGGTCAGTATCATGGTTAGTATCATGTCAGTATCATGTCAGTATCCTGTCAGTATCAAGGTCAGTATACTGTCAGTATCATGGCCAGTACCATGTCAGTATCATGGTCAGTATAATTCCAGCATCATCTCAGTATCACGTCAGTATCATGCCAGTATCAGTATAATTCACTTCCAGATTTCAGGGCCAAAAAAGTAACACTGTTATTGCAGAGAATACAATGTGTGTGGCCATAGGCGATTTTAAGGGGTGTCCTAGGGTGCACGTGCAACCCCTGGCCGCCAGGCGGCCATTTTGATTTTTTTTTTTTTTGTAATGTAACTTTACATCCACTCAGACCGAATACAACAACACCCCCTAGTGGTAGTGATAGAGGCTGGCAGCTCCAGGCAGCCCCCCCCTCCCCTCCTGATGTGATGTCATATCCACGCGCCAGTATTGAAATTGAAAACAACATCTGTTAAAAATAAAGCATGGAGTTCGAGCTCTTCACTACTATGGACGTGACTACCGGTAGATATTATAATATAGCTGCTTGCCCTGAAACATCACATGGAGAGGATCATTTTGTACCTGACTTTCCTCTACAAAACACAGACCTCAGGCTCTATCAGCCAGGACTCTTGTCTCACTGTGCGTGACTGAACCATTTCCTCCTGACCAGCCCAAGGTAAGACTAAGACAGTCAGATCATGCTTTTATAAACCCTATTATATTAAGCCCAAAATGGTTCTGCCGCCGTGTAGAACAGAACCGATTTTAACTTGAAAAAATGCATTGGGTACAAAATTAACTGCAGAAATCCGCTAAAACAACATTACAAAACCGCTAATATCCGCAATTTTTTTCGCGCGCGCGCAAAGCGGGGGTGCACAATAGAGGTCGTGCACCCCTTGCTGGAAGAGGCTAGAGTCGCCTATGTGTGTGGCCTTGCAGAAGTGTGTGCACATACATACACAAACCCACACACGCATGCACGCATGCATGCATGCACACACTCATGATAATGCTAACCACATGAGCATAATACACTTCAACATTCACACTTAGGCTATTGTTAACCACAGATGTTGATTTCGGCAGGAATGAAGAAAAGAAAAAGAATTGTGGCGGTGGAATCCATTGTTAATTCACTTCCAGATTTCAGGGCAAAAAAAGTAACACTGTTATTGCAGAGAATACAATGTGTGTGGCCATAGGCGATTTTAAGGGGTGTCCTAGGGTGCACGTGCAACCCCTGGCCGCCAGGCGGCCATTTTGATTTTTTTTTTTTTTGTAATGTAACTTTACATCCACTCAGACCGAATACAACAACACCCCCTAGTGGTAGTGATAGAGGCTGGCAGCTCCAGGCAGCCCCCCCCTCCCCTCCTGATGTGATGTCATATCCACGCGCCAGTATTGAAATTGAAAACAACATCTGTTAAAAATAAAGCATGGAGTTCGAGCTCTTCACTACTATGGACGTGACTACCGGTAGATATTATAATATAGCTGCTTGCCCTGAAACATCACATGGAGAGGATCATTTTGTACCTGACTTTCCTCTACAAAACACAGACCTCAGGCTCTATCAGCCAGGACTCTTGTCTCACTGTGCGTGACTGAACCATTTCCTCCTGACCAGCCCAAGGTAAGACTAAGACAGTCAGATCATGCTTTTATAAACCCTATTATATTAAGCCCAAAATGGTTCTGCCGCCGTGTAGAACCGAACCGATTTTAACTTGAAAAAATGCATTGGGTACAAAATTAACTGCAGAAATCCGCTAAAACAACATTACAAAACCGCTAATATCCGCAATTTTTCCGCAAAAGTCGTACACGCGCGCTGCGCGCGCGTGCATGAGGTAATAGAGGTCGTGCACCCCTTGCTGGAAGAGGCTAGAGTCGCCTATGTGTGTGGCCTTGCAGAAGTGTGTGCACATACATACACAAACCCACACACGCATGCACGCATGCATGCATGCACACACTCATGATAATGCTAACCACATGAGCATAATACACTTCATCATTGAATAGTGTTGTGTTGAATAGTGAAGATAGCCGATGCAGATTAGGGGTGCAACAATACTTGTGTCGATATCGAACCGTTTAATACGAGGGTGTACCGAACCACATGACCCATTACCGAACAGTACAATACAATACCACTCCACATCTACATTCCCCTGGAAACCCCTCAAGGATCCCTAGGGGTCCGCAGAGCCCACTTAGAGAACCACTACCCTAGAGGTTGGATACCGTATTGTTCAAAGTTAAAACCAAAAAATTCGTAGTGATAAAAATACATTTATAAATCAAGGACATTTCTGTTCATTTTTTGTAATCGAAAAAATATCGAACCGTGACAACAAAATATCGAACCAAATCAAACCGTGAATTTTGTGTATCGTTGCATCCCTAATGCAGATGTACTATCTTTGCTATTTTTGAACTCGGGGATGGCATGTTGTTGAAAGTAGTTTAGTGTGGGAAAAAAGACATGTGCATTATGCTGTATAATGTAGGCTACACACACACACACACACACACACACACACACACACACACACACACACACACACACACACACACACACACACACACACACACACACACACACACATGCACACTAAGGCAGAAACGCAGTGCAGTCACATAAACACACACACACACACACACACACACACACACACACACACACACACACACACACACACACACACACACACACACACACACACACACCACCAGGCCCTGTAATTGTCCCCACAGGGACCCTATCAGGACCCTCGACCACAGGGGACCCCTCTCTCCTCCCTCCTCCCCCCCTTCTCTTCCTGCCTCCCGCCGAATCAGCTTCCTCTATGTTCCTCCTTTATTAGTTCCATCTACCATACCACCACCTCTCTCTCTCTCTCTCTCTCTCTCTCTCTCTCTCTCTCTCTCTCTCTCTCTCTCTCTCTCTCTCTCAGGGGCGTCACAAGGGGGGGGGGGGGAGTGGGACTGAGTTACTAGGGCCCAAGGTGGAGGGGCCTTAATTATTTTATACTTTAGCTATTGAACAATAGCAGATAAGCTCTGCTATTTTTGAAAAGCCTTGAGAATGGGTGCAAATCTTTGAATATATGTATTTTTTAAGCGAACATTTGTAACTCAAATTTTAGTCCTTCACATGAAAAGGTTTGAGCACCACTGACATAGAAACATAGGTTTTTCAAGAAACCTTAGAAGGATTTGAAATATTCAAAGACTTATCACAATATTTTTCAAAAATAGCAGATTTACAAGCTCGCAGCGCGGCACTCGGTGCCGCACTGTGAGCTTGTATATCTGCTATTTTTCAATGGCTAAAGTACCCAGGGCCCAGCATTTGGTGTGACACCCTTGCTCTCTCTCTCCCTGTGGTGGTGGTGGTATATCGGCTCCCGGCAGACAGGCCTAGTTATCAGTGGTACGAGGTGCTGTCTCGCTGGGTATAAATAAAATAAAATAAAAAATAACTAAAAAAGCCCTATGCTGTTAGCTTTTTCCATGCATCGGAATGGAGCAGAGGTGGAACCGTGGAACTATCAGATTTATTTGTTTTTTTGCACAGTAAAAGTAGCGATACCACCATGTAGAAATACTCTCTTTTAGCGCATGAAACCCACCAGACGCGTAAAAACAAGAGCGCGCGGGCACTGCTTTTCTTCCGCAGCCATTCTCACTGACCTTTGCATGGACACAACGTTCGTGAGCACAAAGATTATTCCCCCCCCCCCCCCCCCCCCCCCCCACAAAAAAAGAAAAAAATCTATTTCTCACCAGAAACTCTAAAACCTGTGTGAGCAATAATCCATTTAGACGTGGAAAGTTATACCTTCCAATCCGGGAAAACATCTGTTTGAAATGAGATATTGGTGTATGTGTCAAATGAATTAACAGATACACTATGCATGCACGTAGCACATGCAAAAAAACAGTCCATCTGTAACCAGGTGTGGTTATTTCAATAAAACCATTGTTGGAAAATGGAAATAAGGCATTTAACTTCTTTATTCTTTGTGTACTGTGCAGTGTGCATGCATGGATATGCTATTCATTATCTGGATTAGGCAGGCAGTGGACCTAAAGCAGAAAAACATTAAAAACTATATAATGCAATTGTTTTTACTAATATCGTGAGTAATATCGATATCGAGGTATTCAACTACGTTATCGAATATCGAAGTGTTTCCTAATATCGCCCATCCTTAGCAGACACTTTTCTGATGGGTTCTGTGCATAATTTAAAGCCCTGTGTTCAAAATGTTACTTCAGTAGCCTATCACTACAAAAGTTAGGAAGAAAGCAAGCAAGAAAGAAAGAAAGAAAGAAAGAAAGAAAGAAAGAAAGAAAGAAAGAAAGAAAGAAAGAAAGAAAACAGAGAGAACAAAGAAGAAAAATCACACCCAATATGAAGTGAGCGGTGGTCGTGCTTGCATAACATCTTCAGACTAGGATTTAAGTCTAGGATGTACAGGCTATGCTACACACACACACACGTTTTGCTATGGCAAAACGCTGCATGAGGAAAAAGGCTGCAGACATACGACATATGACATCACTAGACAAACATGATGCTACGCACACACATTTTACTATGGCAAAACGCTGAGGAAAAAGGCTACAGACATACGACATATGACATCACTAGACAAACATGATGCTACGCACACACATTTTACTACACTATGGCAAAAAGCTGAGGAAAAAGGCTACGGACACACGCACAGCCACTTATAGGAGCGGTTTGCACCGCTCAAAAACAAAACAAAACAATGAAGGTAGCTCTGCTGTCATGCCTTTTACTGCAGCATCAAGGAAAGGCTGAGGGGAGAGAAAAAAAAAAAAGAAGAGGTGGGTGAAAAATGCCATAACTTTATTTTTTTCCGTTTGTCAGTGTTAGATTTATGAGTGTGTGGCTGGGCTCATATTTCCCGCTCCTCCGGGGACCTGAGCAGGCTGAAAGTTCTACAACCATGGAGCTGTAATTGAATAGCTGAGAGCTCTAATGCAACATTACCCTGTTCTCCTCTTGACGGCCTCTATTGATTTGGACGTTGCAGTATTGTAAACACTCCAGTGGCCAGAGTGTGACCGTATAGAGGGCAGTCGGTTCTCAACCAGTGGGCCGGGGGACTGCCAGTAGTCCTGGAAGGGGTTTTCCAGGTGGTCCCTACTCCCTAGCTAAATGTAGAAAGAGTTTGTTACCTCATAGACTCTTCTAGATCTTTAACTCTTGAAAGTTATTTTGATGAACATTTGCCATCATCTCTCCTATGGTACCACATCAATACAGCATGGAATTGTGGACAAAATCTTGGGTCTGAGAGGCTAAGATCTCATGTTGGTCTGTGGCTCAAATGGTGAGTAAATAATGGGCCTTGATATGAAAAGGCTTGTGAATGAGAACCACTGGTATCGGGGATTCAGACATCAGTTACGGACCTATAGTTTTGGAAAAAGTGACCACTTACAGTAAACGCCCCATTTCAGTGGTCCATTTGGTTCCATTTGTACACAACTCTCAGAGTTACAGACCTGTTTAAGGGTTCATTTGGAAGTCCCCCAAGGATTCCTGAGGGTCCCCTGGACCCCACTTTGAGAACCACTGCCCTATTTCAAAAGTTGCGGAAAATAACCAATCTACGATAATAATCAGATCCAGTTTTTATTCATGTGAGGCTGCTTGCTCAAAGCAAGTCTGTGCTTTCTTTCAATGCTATTGAGCGTGTCGTTCATGCTTTTATCTCCACACGTTTGGACTACTAATGCACTTTATGATGGCTTAAACCAAGGCTCCATTGCACCTCTATACAGTTAGTCCAAAATGCTGCAGCATGTCTCCTATGACGATGGCGAGACCACATTACACCCATTCTGGCCTCACTTCACTGGCTCCCTGTTCACTTCGGAATAGATTTTACGATTTTATTGTTTGTTTTTTTAAATCACTGAATGGCTTTGGCACCTCAGTATCTCTCTGAACATTTAGACTAGAGGTTTATAGATTGGATTGGATAGGACATGCCCAAAAATGGGGACGTCAGGCTGAAAGTGCATGGCAAATGAATGTATTGTTGCAGAGAAGCTTATTTTCTTTCTTTTTCAATAATACGCCGTCAGGTGGTATTTAATCTTCCTTTTCTTAATTATTTTCCCTTCTTGTGCCCATGTCATTGCTATTTATGCTATGTAGCCGTCGTTATTGTGGTAACATCTTGCAGATTCGCAGCTTCACTTCCTCACTCAGTGGCTTCATCTCAGCTCTTTCTAGCAGGTCTAGACATGCTGACGTGATATTGCCAATGTACACAGAGTATAGGCATCTATTATGGAACACATCTCAGCTATCAGACGCCTCCTGAAATAATTGAATTTGAGGTAAAATATACACACAGGTGGTGGGTGGGGGTGGCAACTGCTATCCCCCAAGACCCCAAAAAATGACGGCCCCAGTGGGCCACATGGCAGAAATAGCTGTTGCTGCTGCTGTTTCAGTAAAGCTGACACATGATGACGCTGCTGTCACCTGCAATGCCACCAGCTAGGAGCACCGGCCTTGTGATGTCACGTCAGCCTAGTGGCGGTGCATATCACCCAGAACAGCCTCACACCCTGGGGTATGAGTCAGCATGATGATGTGTCACATACCTGCATGTGTAACACGGCGTCTATTTCAATATTTCTCTTGCTCATAGTTCTATTTCACCTCAAATTCGGTGCAATGCTGTTATTTGTGTCGCTGTGTTTTGCAGCATTCCGTATCCACAATCCAGTCAGTCTGAAAGCTGTACAGTACAATTCCATTACAGTAAATGGTATTCCTAGAATGTCTGATTTAGCATTCCAGCCCAGCACATTATCAAGCCGTGGAAAGTAAACAACATTTTAAGTACATCTTAAGTACCACACTCAGAACACATCTCTTCAGGATAGCCTTTCCCAACTGTTTTTTAATCTATTCAAGTGTGTTCCTTCCTTTCCTTATGTAAAGGGACTTTGGGTACTTGAGCTATGATTATTATCGAACAAAGGACTTTATTTGGGCTATCCTGACTACTAATTGAAGCCGAGGCCGAATTGGCCCGAATCGCATGAAAGAGGCCTCACAGCACATGGTTGGTTCTACAGACTCCAACTTTCGCATGCAGATACCGGTAGCTCAGATCTTTACCTACGTTCTTAGCTATACTTCCCCTACGACCACAAGGAATTACGTGCCTGTGGAATTCCTCAATTCACTGACCAATCCATGATCATAACCTCAAGTAGAAACCTGCACTCTCAAGAATGGCACCAGAATGGTGGTAATGCAAATTATGGACAGAGCCATTGAGTGTGGAAAGTGGACATGTTGAAAACAGAACATTCAAAGGACAACTATGTTTACGCTAATCAGTAGGGATGGAAATGTCACAATGGTGCTTCCCAAGTAATCAGTGGCGTATTATTCTTCAAACTCCACAAAGCGGTCAGGCTCTACTTTGTAGGCAGGGAGGATCTGCGACTCTGCGTTGCATTTTATGTTCAATGATTTCCTCTGTCATAGTTCATTATCCGCCTCCATCCTTCCTTATACGACTGGATGCGCCCGCTTTAGCCCGGCCTTTCCTAAACCCTTAATAATAACTAAACTCTCCGCGTCGGACTTCCCAGTCCGACGGCTGCCAAGAGCACTTGACTCTAACACGGCGTCACCCCCCGTCCGCCGAGGCTGGGTGGTGCTCGCACAATGAGGGTAACCTCCGGCCGCCTGCTGCACTCTCGGCGCAGCACTCTCTCTCTCTCTCGGTTCGAGGAAAGGAGACAGACGAGGCTGTCCACAGGGGTGTCGCACCAAATCCTGGGCCCTGGGTGCAAGGATTCACTGTGGGCCCCCCATGAATGTTCTTCATAGGAGGAGGGGGTTTAACCCATTTAGACTGGGAAAGCATTATTATGCATTATTTTGTGCTTTGACTATTGAAGAATAGCAGATATACAAGCTCGCAGCGTGGCACCGAGTGCCGTGCTGCTAGCTTGTAGATCTGCTATTTTTTGAAAAATCGTGATAAGTGGTGCTCAAACTTTTTTCATGTGAAGGACCCCCAAAATGATATGTATTTGGCCACGGACCCCCATCTCAAAATACGTTGTTCAAGAGACCCCCCAGAAGCAAAATTTGAGTTACAAATGTTCGCTTAAAAAATACATACATTCAAAGATTTGCACACATTTTCACGACTTTTCAAAAAAGTCGAGTGCCACGCTGCGAGCTTGTATATCTGCTATTTTTCAATAGCTAAATATAAAACAATTAAGGCCCATCACTCCACCTTGGGCCCTAGTAACTCAGTCCCACTTTTCCCCACCTTGTGACGCCCCTGGACTGTCGGCGATAATAAGCGCGGCCATCAGAGGACGAGAGCGTTGGCATGCACAGACGTCCTGTCACGGAGGCCTGTCAGATTTCTGGGCCGCTTCCCACACATCCCTCTGCAATATTAAAGAGATATCAGATGAGAAGTCGGCTCTGTGATTGAAGTTAAATTGAAGAGGGGGGGTGGAAAAAGTGGGTTTGAAGAAAAAGGGAAGAGATAGAGAGAGAGAGAGAGAGAGATGAGGACAAAGAGGGTACTTGTGTCAAAGAATGTAGATACTCCTGGTCAAACTTTACTCGACTGCAAAGTGAAAGTTGCTTTGTCAAGATTTTTGTGCTCGAGTTTGAAGTACTTGAGTTTGAAGTAGGCTACCTGCAGAGCCATAATAACCACTTAACCCTGCAAAGCCCACTGTCGCTTTTTGGACAAATTTTTATTTGATCAAAAAAACAGTTTAAATAATTTGTTTTCTTGTTCTTTTTTCACATTAACATCACCATTGGGTCCTATTGTTTAGTATTACAATGCCATTGGCCACAATATTTGCATATAAATACCCCCCACAGAGGCTGACATTCACACCCCCCACAGAGGCTGACATTGCAGAGTCTGGTCGAACAACATCTCACTTTTTCACTGAAGCTATTCCTCACAAAAAAATAAATAAGTAAAAATTTTTGGTGATTATTAGAATGTCTAGAACATGTGAATATGTTATTATTGTGAAAAATATCCCCAAAATGTAAATTAGAGCATGATTTATGATTTATGATTCATGGCTATCAAACCTTACAAAAAACATTTGTTTTAAAAAAAACATTACATTTTCCTCTGATTAGGACAACCCCATCTGATTTTTTTAAACATTTTTTGGCCAGTAGAAATTCTTTCGGGCCTTGCAGGGTTAAACCCTGTGCGTCCGTTTGTGGGGAAAGCGTTTGCAGACAATAGCAGATCGACAAGCTCACACCGCCTCAATGAAAATGAATAAAGTAATGAAAAGGAACGGATTTGGACATGAAAGGGTTTCCCACTCACAGTTTTTTGATTGATTGAACATTTTACTAGACAGAAATATTACTGTAAACAGCACGAGCAGTCAAAACACTTGTAAAAGTGTAAAAGTATTACACCAAAAGACCCCGATGGAAACAAGGCCGCAAGGACTTTTTTGGTGGAACGAAATGTACTTCGTTATGGAGAGAGACAGAGAAAGAGGTTCGACTAAGGATAGCAGGCTCAGTGTGGGGTGGGTGGGGTGGGGGGGAAGCAGGGGGAACCTGAGGACTCCTGTGTGCTCGGTATGCGTGCGCCGCCCACCACCCAGACGGCGGCGGCGGTGGGCGACCCGCGACAAAAAAAATATCCTCTATTAACATTTAGCAGCGTTTTTCAGCATGACAGAAGAACAAGAGTCATATTCGCCCCACGGAGAGCCCGGGGTGGCAGGGAGCTAAGAGAGAGACGCAGCGGCACGCGCCGAAAAGATAATTTTAATCCCCCTCTCCCTCTCTCTCTCTCTCTCTTTCTCTTTCTCTCGCCTCCCGAAAGATCAGCCGGTCGGGTTCTGCCCACCGTCTGCCTGTCCCTGCCTGGGTCACATCATACGTATATGAGGGCCATGGCGGAGATCCAGCCAGTCACGTTGATTGGAGGGAAAAGGCCACTTTGTGTCTGCAACGCTCCACTGGTTCCTGGTCCCCTCTCTCTCTCTCTCTCTCTCTCTCTCTCTCTCTCTCTCTCTCTCTCTCTCTCTCTCTCTCTCTCTCTCCCCCCTCCGGTAGATGGATTAAGAGGAACTGCTGTGGTGAATGTTGATGAAGTACGGCTCCATGTTTGAACGCACATATGAGACCACTACCTGGAATTAGTGTGTAATCTCTGCTCCCGCCATGTGGCTGCCAAGCTGTGAAATTAGACACACACACACACACACACACACACACACACACACACACACACACACACACACACACACACACACACACACACACACACACACACACACACACACACACAGAATGCACAACCACCCACCACTTCAGTAAGGCAGTATAGTGGAAAAAGTAGGCTACTCACGTTTGTAAAACTATCAATACTGCAGATAGGTAAAATCTTATGCTGAAAGAATTGCCCTTACTGTGTAGAAAACCATGCCATGCCGCAGCTCCACTATGCTTAGTTCAGGCACCGACCGGAAAGCTCATGACGTGTTGTGAGCTTGGAGGTCTGCTATTTTCGATATTTCCACCAAAAGTCCCTTTAGGAAAAATCAGCCCCTGCCTCTCAAGTCTCAAACATTCTCTGCATGTCCCTGCTACCAGGGACGTGCTGGCCATTGGGAAAAGCGGGACAACTCCCGAACGGCCGGTTCATTCCCGGCCTGTCCAGAAGCTGGGGGCCAATCGGCCACCTTGGCGGGGGGGGGGAAGAAAAATTGAGAGGAGAGAGAGAGAGAGAGAAAAAGAGAGAAAGAGAGAGAAAAAGGAGGAAGAGAGAGAGAGAGAAGAATCATGCAGCTTTTCTGTAGCCGTTTCTGCAGTGATGTCTGCACTATTTAGTCACCTTTGGTGTTTTGGACTGGTGACAGACGGGATTCGAACCGCTGGCCCTGTGTTGCCCTACTTCCTGAAAGGGGTGTGTCACAGTGATGTACATGCCCTTATTTGGATAGTTGCGATATTTGGGGAATACCCTTCAGCTGTGAGAACATTTAAGTGCATTTTGGCCTTGTTCATTCTCGAATCGTGCCGTGAATATTTTATTTCTTTTTGGGTGGGCCCAGGCCTACCCAAGGCTGCGCCAATTCATTCAACAAGTTATTAGTTCAACTGTAATAAACTAAGTCCATACCTACCTCCCATTTCCATTTGTAAATATCTCCTATTTCACTGTATTTCCCTATGCAAAGTAGGCTACTGTGTTATGAGATACATAAAGTGGTTCCTGTGTAAATAAGCTGAAAAGCTTACTAGGGTATCCTTTTAGTTGAACTTGTACTGTCATGAAACTGTACTTTTCATTATGCAAACTTCTAATAAATTATTCAATCTCCATACTGTGGTATAGGCTATGTTATTAACCTATTTCACAATGTTATAACAAACAACATGTTTGTATCAAATGCAGACAAGGCGAATGTACGCCATATAAACATTTTTTTTCTGTTGGCTGCTGTGAATGCAAGCTCCTCCTGCATTCACAGTGATAACAAGCACTTAATAACAATCTCTAAATCAATTGGTCTGACATAAACTGCAATGCTAGCCTACATCAGCAGGTTTATAGATTTAAAACTGTACAATTGGCTACTGTTTTAATAGAACCTAAATTATATTTACCAGTGGTGTTTAATGTGTTGCTTGTTGACTATTTTTTTCCTTTCTGAATAACAATGGGTTAGGGTTGGCTTGCTAATAGGCAGCTCATTAGTGCTACCCATAGTACTTACCCATACTTTTACATAAGGCATAAACATCTAGGCTATTGTTTAAACCAGTCAATTAACACCTGAATGCAACTCATATGCATAGCTATTCATTTAGTATTTTATAAATGCTTATGTCCACTAAAATGCCAATGCCATGAAGGTGAATGTAAGCTTTTATTTGACTGTTATTTGACATGTCCCTAAAGACTTCACCACCACCATTAGATCGCAATTACATACAGTATCTCTGACATACTCCCCCCTCCCCCTTTACTGTAAATACAATGTATTTATCTTATTTTGTTTTCGGACTGTCTTATGATGATATTGTTTGCATAGTACTGTTTTTGTCTGCCATTTAACGTTGTATGGGTAGTTGTAAAAACAAGCCCATGTAAGCTTTCTTGTGGTGTTTATCCTTTTAGTTGACCATGTATCACTGTAACTTGTACCTTCTCCTATGCAAATAAAGTAAGCTACAACCAATCAATCGACACTGGTGCTGTATAAAATGCATCATCATATACTGTAGCAGGCTATGCAGTAAGCAATAGCAGTAAGCAATGGCAATGTTGTTACAGTACATGTCAACAATCAGTAGGCTATCCCTTTATTACTTGAAAAGATTCCAAAACGGGGTCTGTAGTGACGAGGACAGCGACAGCAATAAATTCGTGTTGAGATAAGCCCAGAGCAGCCCAGCTCGCAGGCAGCCACAGCTCAAAGCAGTATCACGTATCACCAGGTTGAATGTAATAATCACGCTTTAGTATCCGACCTAAAATAAACATTATATGTCTCCAAAAGCAAGCACACGGTACAAAACTTGCGCGGAGTCCGATGCGTGAAGAAGAACAGAGTACAGACAGGGAAACAAAACAAGGAAACGCTCCGCCTCCATTGCCTCCATTCCATCAATAGGGAACCCCGCAACAAAGGATTGGTCGGGGGACGTCCAAAAACACCCCCCCTGCTCCCCCATTGGTCCGGGGGAGGGGTTGTCAGAAGCACGTTGGCGAGGGGGGGATTCTCACAGGCAGACCGTTTGAGGGAGGAGTCGGAATTTTGGGGATTGACGGCGAGGGGGAAACGCCATTGGCTGGCGATCTGGCTATTATGGATTTATTGAGCGGCCGCTTGGCTTGCACGGTGCGCCCAGGAGGAAAAAATGTAACTGTTTGCACAAAAGTAGTGAAAACAGCAGATCTACAAGCACACAACGCCTCGCACCGCGAGGCGTTGTGTGCTTGTAGATCGGCTGTTTTCACTAGTTTAAATTATTTTTTAAATGATAAATACAAAACAAACGGTTTGGGACATACAAGGTTTCCACCCGACAACGACAAAATATAACTTATGTAATTGGCCCACTGGCTTGTCACGTCATGATCTGAAATGGAAAATCTTTGAGTAGTAGCAGCAGCACTATAGAGAGATCTCTCTCTCTCTATAGCGCGCATTGAGGGCCTCTCCAACCCTTTTTTTCCTGGGCTGAATCAGGGGCCCAGCACGTCCCTGCCTGCTACTACTGTATCATGGCTGTCCAGTTGCGTTATGTATATTTCTTGCTTGATCACGGATGCAGAATGTTCTTCTTTCGCTCTGCAGCTCACAGACCTGGCAAGGATATAGACAGAGAGTTCGCTTGCATGGTTTTGGTGCCAAATGCCCTATGTGAACTTTCAATCTTGAATTTCATTTCCCGCACTTCACTTATTCGTCCATCAACATTTTAGAACAGTGATTTCACAAAATCCACTTCTCGCTAACCTCACGAATAAGCGTCACACTTTGACCTGTTGTGAGATACAAATTTAAAAAAATGTAAAATAAAGTTTGCTGGTAGGCTATTTTCAGTCTGTGAAACCAGAGTGTAACCAATATAAATCAGGCATAACTCCAACACACATACACACACGCACGCACACACACGCACACACCCTAGACATTTTAATCATTAAAATATCACTACATAAAAACTCCATCTTGAGATGAACTTATGCCAACTGCTAAGAAGCAGATCATTAGCCTTGCGTCGGGAGCCCACCCTGAGCTCATGCATGTGGGCCGTGCGGTTGCTGTTAATCTGATGCACTGCTGGCTTTAAAAATATGGCTATGGAAAAACCGATGACCAACTAGGCCATCTGCTTTAGCATTTTGATTTAGTGAACTTGGCACACAATGCACTTGTACACACACACACACACACACACACACACACACACACACACACACACACACACACACACACACACACACCGGGTCATTAGAAGACTGCTTGAGTACTAAGTTTTATTTCGGGAGATTTATTCCGGTACCCTTTTGAAGTCTTGAAGAATAATAGCATCCATTTATACTTTCTTTTAACCGCCATAGCTCTCCGTTTACCCCCGCCGTGTGTGTGTGTGTGTGTGTGTGTGTGTGTGTGTGTGTGTGTGTGTGTGTGTGTGTGTGTGTGTGTGTGTGTGTGTGCGCTCTGTAACAGGCGTGACTCGGGCACAATGCAGGCAAGCCTCCACACACAAACCTCAAGTCAATTGAATACAAACGACAGTTGAAAACTGTGACTCACACTTCTTTTTTTACAGCTCGACTCAAAAGCGCGGCGCGAACCCGCCCTTTTGAACCAGCAGTGATGAAGTTGGAATATGCCCTCGATCCTGATTTCCCTCTGCCAGTAATTGGCAGAGTGATCGTCGACGCAGATAGCTTTGTGGCGCGCGGATTTATCTCTGACGCCCGCGGCTTGTTTTAATGATAGCATCGCCGGAGAAACGAGGGCTTCTATTAACTAAGGAGCCTCGGTCGCGACGGAGACAGTTTATTTGACGTGCACCGTAATGCATATTTGGATATAATGTGGCATGCAAATGTAGTAGGGCCTATACGAGATTGCGTAGCCCGTCGTATCTGCGTGTCCAATTAAGTGGGGAGAGTAGATAGAGGCTCTGACAGGAATGAAGATGAAAAGAATAAAATGGTTTGAGGACCCAGAATGAGACCGAGGAGATCTGAGTGGATCCTCTGACCTCATTCAAGGTAGGAGACGTAATGAGAGAACATGATGCTTTTAAAACGCTATGAATCACAAGCCAGTCATCAAAGCACTGCTGGATGATATTTATTCTCTCTCACAACTGACCCTCACCTACTTTAGATATGTCTCCTCTCCTCTCCTCTCCTCTCCTCTCCTCTCCTCTTATAGACTGTATTCCTGAGCCATTACTGCGATGTCGACCCTATATGTACAACCAGGGAAACCAAAACAAAACATGCATGGCTTCCCAAGGTTTCCAAAACCTACTGGGAACAAAGTACTTTGGGTTATTTGTGATCCACTTCTGGCGAACATCTTTTACTAAACTTCTATATGTTCAGCATAGCAACAGACTGGAGTTACAATGGGGCTGTTAAGTCTGACATAATTTTGTAGGCAGAGGAGAACTTTTGGGGCCTACCTAATAAACCGCTTGATAGGGCGTAGTTTTGCTTTTGGAAAATTTGTTTGGTATATATGCATCTTTTAGTCCAACTCATAGCGACTGGCAAGAATACACTAGGCTACTCGAGCGCAGGGACGTGCTGGGCCCCTGATTCAGACCGGGGAAAAAGAGTTGGAGGCCCTCATTGCGTGATATAGAGAGAGATCTCTCTATAGCGCTGCTGCTACTCAAAGATTTGCCATTTCAGATCATGACAAGTGACAAGCCAGTGGGCCAATTACTGTACATGAGTTATATTTCGTCGTTGTCGGGTGGAAACCTTGTATGTCCAAAACCGTTTGTTTTGTATTTATCATTTTAAAAATGCTTTAAACTAGTGAAAATAGCCGATCTACCAGCACACAACGCCTTGCACCGCGAGGCGTTGTGTGCTTGTAGATATGCTGTTTTCACTACTTTTGTGCAACAGCCTTGTATGATGAAGCAGGGCTTTGCTTTGCGAACAAATGTATCAATTTGAAACTTGGAGATACGAGGTTTCTGCCCGACAGTGACGATTTGCTTTGTTGGCCGCCCAGCCCCCAAAATGGAACGAAGGTCCGACATTTGATTTTTATTTTTTTCCTAGTGGCCGGCCTGGACCGTCCGGGAATGAACCGGCCGTTCGGGAGTTGTCCCGCTTTTCCCCAATGGCCAGCACGTCCCTGCTCGAGCATGTTACAGTATAGGTGGCGTCTCTGCGTGTGTCAAACCCTCTCCCGTCGTTCGACCGTGAAAATAACGTGGGGCGAAACCAATCAAACCACACCAGCAGCACTAAGCTGGGGTCATGGCAGCCATCTGCATGGATGTGAGATGATGTTTCTACAGTGCATTATTCACATCAACATCCATACCGATGGCTCTTTTCCTGCATAATAATCGCTCTGACACTCGTCTGCCCCAAGGTGCCTCCTCACGCCAGTGTTCATTTGAAATACAAACTATGCTATGATGACTTAAAGATGCAGTGCCATGATTTTTTCCCCCCTTAAAACATGATTATCAGGTATGGGGATTATACTATAGGAGGAAGATTTTTTCCAAAGAAATGTGCAGTAAGAGTTAAAATTAGGTTTTTATGTGGCCAGACTCACCAGTAGCCTGGTTGTCAGGTGGGTGGTGACCCAGCTGAAGTTAGCCACACCCACAGTGTTGGGTGAATGGTAAAAGGGGAGGGGATGATTATATGATGTCATTATATCACTGTTTTTGGATCTGCACTTTTGACCCACAAGGTGTCAGCCTCCAGGAAGAAACCCCAAATACAAAGGGAATTATATAATTGCTCATAACAACCACACCAGGGGGTCTAATGAAGTACTGTCAACTTCCTAGACACATGAAAACCAGAAAAAGAACAAAACTATGGCACCACCTCTTTAAGGGCTGTCCATACTGTCTCCGACCACCAAACTTTCCGTCGGAGAGTTCTGACTTTCCGCCGTGCAGCTTTCCGAACTCTAATTCGGGGTAATGCTTTTCAGAAGATGCGAGTGACGTCATTTTGTAGTTGAACCGGACCTTTGCACGTTGTGAGCTTGTAGATCTGCTATTAGATGTACTGGATCCCTTCTCCACTAGTCCCTCACTGACATTTTTGTCTAGTTGTTATTTGTTACAAAATTGTCAATATATTTTTATAAGTTTTAGTTATGGTTTTTATATAGCTTTCGTCAGCGAAAACTAGATTGGCTTAGTTTTAGTGAACGAAATCAAAAATTGTACAGAAATTACGTTTCAGCTGATTCTGTATGCAGATCATATTTGTAATGTCCGGTGTACTTTAGTGCTGTGTAATACACACGCGCACACACACACACACACACACACACACACACACACACACACACACACACACACACACACACACACACACACACACACACACACAGACACACACACACACACACACACACACACACACACACACACACACGCACACACACACACACACAGTCGCACACGGCAGTGAGGTATTGTTATTCACAGGTCGTATCCCGGGCGATGACCACCGTCCACAATGTGTTGAAATTAATTAACGAAGGACATTAGAATTAATTAACCCAGCCGTGAGGATGGCATTACACTGTCCAGACCTTCTGACATGACACACACACACACAAACACACACACACACACGCACACGCACACGCACACGCGCACGCACGCACGCACGCACGCACGCACGCACACACACACACACACACACACACACACACACACACACACACACACACACACACACACACACACACACACACACACACACACACACACACAGCAGCAGCAGCAGTATAAGGAGGAGAGGAGAGCGATAGCATCACATTTAATTAGCAGTGTTCAGGTCACATGCGACGCCATGTGATTTGACGGTTATCAGCCTGTTATTAAATATGCATTATTGTCACACATCAGCAGAGACAAGACACGTCTGACGAGATGTGGGTGTAACAGGGAGCCTGATGTGAGAGGGGATTTGTGTTGTTCAATATTTTAAAAACACAAATTATAACACCAAACACTTGTCTCAGATACATGTCTATAATCCAACATCATTCAGGCATGGAGGAGGATGATTTGCATAGCGCTTACCGTATAGCACTTGCCTACACTCAATGACGTTACGTGTAATTTAAATGGTAAATAATGTTGCATTCTTATAGTGCCTTTATCCAAGGCGCTTTACTGAGATTGTGCATTATACATTCACCCATTCACACACACACACACACACACATTCATACACCGATGGCGGAGGAAACCATGCAAGGGACCAACCTGCTCATCGGGAGCAACTAGGGGTTCAGAGTCTTGCTCAAGGACTCTTCGACACTAACTCTGGGGGAGCCCGGGATCGAACTAGGAACCCTTCGGGAACCTTCCGACGGTTTCTCTACCCCTGAGCCAATGCCTGATAGCATTTTTAATATATATATTTGTGTACTATGGTCTACCTAAGTTGTATTCATAAAGTATTATTTTTATGCATTTGATGTATTGATTGATGTATTGTAAATCGCTCTGGATTAATGCAATGTGTGCCGTCCGTGCAGTGATGGACACATAAAGTACTCAACCCCAGTAGTCTCTACTGGGCCGGACCACTGGCATAGCAGTCCAGGCACCTATAGCCTACAATGTTAAGTTACAGTTTAAGTCCTACTATGTGTCACTTACATTGCTGTATTCGAAATGTGTTCTCTGCATTTGACCCATCTCTTGGAGAGGTAAACCGCAGCCGTGCCGCACTCGGGAATCAGTAGTGGTGATCTATAATCCCCCCCAACCCAACCCTTATGCTGAATGCCAAGCAGGGAGGCATTATTTGGGTCTCGTTTTTACAGTCTTTAGTATGACCCAACTGGGGATTGAACCCCGACCTCCCAGTCTCAGGGCGGGCACTCTAACCACAAGGTCACTGAGCCTGGTGGTGTGCTACGTGTTCAAGTCACGATCCCGAAGGCCTTTGCTGCATGTCACTCTCCATCTCTCTCTCTCCTCAGCCTATACTGTCCTATCAATAATAAAAACATAACAAGACAGAAAATCGATCTTTTAAAAAAAGAAGAAAAGTATGCTCTGCTCCTGGTAAAATGTTACTCAACTACAGGTGAAAGTTGCTATGTCAAATTTGAGCTTGAGTTAAAATACTAGAGTACTTGCTTTTAAAAGTACTTAAAGCGAAAGACCACCCATTTTCAATATTAAAATATGTCATTAATATAACTTAGAGGAGTTGTGTGGAAATAGAAAAAAAGTTTCCCCCCTTCTGTGTTGCCTAGAACTGGAGGATTGATTTGGGGGTTTGTATAAGTACAATGTGTGATGTCATCAAGTTGTAATTTATAATACAAACCCCAAAATCAATCCTCCAGTTCTAGGCAACACAGAAGAGGGGGAACTTTTTTTTTTCCACACAACCCTAAGGTATATTAATGACATAGTTCAATATTGAAAATGGGTGGTCTTCCCCTTTAAGTCTTCAAGGGAGAAATCTCGCTATTTCTGCGTGTCATTATTTCGACTAAGGGTTAGGTTTTAGGGTTAGGTTTAGGCATAGTTTTACTGAGGTTAGGGTTTGGGTGAGGTTTAGGCATAGTGGTTAACATTCAACAGGTTAGCATTCACCAGCATTGGCAGGTTAGCATTCACCAGGTTAACATTCACCCGCGTCGAACAAATGGAACGTCGAACAAATGTTATGTCAAAATATTGACACGCTCCCGTGTTCAAGATCCAACTTGCATGTGTGTGAGCTTCACACAGCTACTGCTTGTCAATAAAGTTATTTGAAGCAGACAGTGCATCAGATTGGACACTGGATGTGTATTGTCATTCGGACATTGTTACCGTTAGGTGGGCGACAATTGACTTAATTAACCCTTAAGTTCTGTTCAGATTCACTACACCTTCGTTCTGTTCGGGTCATTTTGACCCGGTGGATATTTGGTTTAAAAAAAACAACACTAATATAAATTTTAACTTAACAAATCATCATGATACATTGACTTTGACTCAATACCAAACAATTCATATGATATATTTGGTAAATGTTTGCATTTCTGCTTTGCTATATCACATTAAACACTGAAAGAGCTAGGCGTTTTTACTGATTTAGCTGAAATCCATGTAAAAAAACTACTTCATTTAATACTGGGCAATATTGCTCAATGCTTATAGGAAGGGGGGGAGGGTTCGGAATGGGGCTTCGGAAGGGGGGTGTTAGAAGTGGGGGTGACTGTGTGTCTGTGTTTTGGCATAATACTGTGTATTTCTGTGCTTCCGGGTCAAAATGACCCGAACAGCACTTAAGGTTCAAAAAATATGAGGGGGGTGTAGCATGGGTGTAGTGCAAAAATATTTTTTTTACATGTTCATCTCAGAAGAATCTTTAAGGCCAGTGAGTTTCAGGTGGAAACATTTTTAACTTCTACCTTTTTTTTCCAAATGAAAATGTAAAACGGGTCAAAATGACCCGAACAGCACTTAAGGGTTAAAATGTATGGTTGGCTAACATAGCCTGATTTCAGACTCAGCTCACGTTATAGTCTGAAACTGTGCCCTATTCGACCAGAAACATGTAATCAAACCGCTTGGTGAAATCAGCGCACGCGCGCGTGTGTGTGCCTGCCTCAGCCTGCCTGGTGTGTGTGAACTTAGTTTGAATCGTTTCAACTGCTGCCCGGATTGGTTATTCATTAAACCCAACCCCACCCTCCGCGCTCATTGGAGCAGCCGCCGTTTTTGGCTTGCTAAACTGACGATTCATGTACTCGGCTCCAGACCAGAGAATTAGTCCACTCTGAGAGTGGGCGGGTCTATGGGCTGGAACCAGGCAATGGCTAACAGTGTATGGGATGGTGTTTTCTACTGGTGTTTCAGTCCGAGTGTATCAAAGGGTGCGTTCGGAAATGCGCACCGGGTGTGTGCTCAGTGTAGTGAGTGCCTAAACCCAACCCTAATCCTAACCCTAACCTCAGTAAAACTATGCCTAACCCTAACCCTAACCCTAACCTTAACCTCAGTAAAACTATGCCTAAACCTAACCATAACCCCTAACCCTAACCACAAACGGGGCACATTTACAAACTCACCCTTTGATACATTCGGACTGAATCAGCAGCAGAAAACACTCTCCCAACAGTGTATACAGTATTATGTCAAGAAATCTAAGTTCTTATCGCGACCAGGTTTCTGACACTCAGCTCAACAGTGACAGTAGTTTGCAAACCCCACGAGGCCAGCGGAGAGACTTCCTTTCTCTTTTCACCTGTTGTTTTATGTATTCTTTATATTCACTTCAATGTCTTCCCGGGCTCCGCTGTGTACACCGTACTGTATATATTAGGGTCTTTATGAAGCAAAGTGTCTACATGAAAACTCTCAGTCTGCGGCAAGTCATCCTTTCCCTTTCCCACAACACTCCATTCCTCCAGAGAGAGAGAGATAGATAGATACCCCGCATGCATTATTCACCCGGCTGGGGCTGCTCAATAACAAGCTGAGCCTGACTTGGACCAGACGCAAGACACGTACGTCTAACTGAACGTAGAGAGAGAGAGAGATAAAGAGATAAAGTGCAGGGAGGGAAACTTCATTAAAGGACAACTTTAGTTTTTTACAACAATATTTTAGATTGTAATTAGAGAAAAGAAAAAGTGAGTGTTAAAATGTTTTCATTTGCTTCATTCTATTGTTTTATCAAGTTTACTATGTGGGGCATGCGTATGCATGGGGGCATGCGTACAAGTGGCTAAATATGTATTTTTAGACACAATAAGCCAGCAGTTTCTTTATTGCTATTTACAGTAACACTTCTAGCCCCCATAATCACATCCAACCATGAAAGGTTGCGTTGTATCTTGGGAATGGGCTTATTTTGTGTAAAAAGACATATTTAGCCACTTGTACGCATGCCCCCAACCACTGAAATAAGAATCTCTAAAACAATAGAAAGAAGTAAATGAAATCAATTTAACACTCATCTTTTATTTTCTTTAACTCTCCTACTGCCAGATTATTTATTTATTTATTGGGTCTGGCGCCATCAAAAAGCGGCTTACCTTTGCGACGTTATAGTAGATAGACAGACAGACATTTATTTTATTTTTTTTATTTTTTTTGGTTGTGCAATAGTGCACTTTGGTCTGCCAGGCAGCAGAGGGCGGCCTCATGCGAGAATGAATGTGAATTGTCCTGCTATGTGTTGCCGTACATTCAGAGCAGTCACTGGCTACAGAGCCTCCGGGCCAGAGGAAATCAACAAGGAAGTGAATTGTTCTCCGTTGATCTAACGCATAATGGATTTTTTACACCATCACAGCGGAAAATGTGTTTACAGTAAACGGCCGCGCGACCCCTCATCAGCTTACAGTCATCAGACGAACGAACCGAACGAGCGCCGTATTGGCATCGAGGTTCTGTAAAAAATGGGGCGAGCGTTATCGTTCAAAGCGTGGGGAGAGTTAATTACAATCTAATATATGAACCCTTGTTGTAAAAAACTAAAGTTGTCATTTAACCGAGCACGTTTGTGTGTTATAACCACACACACACTATGGTCTGTGAAACAGATACAAGTTACAACTGTCCTTGGACCGCTTTTTTGTTGTCTTTTCCCAAAACATTCCGATATATAAGCTCACAACGCATTGCAAAGCGACATGTTGCGAGCTTGTAGATCTGCTATGTTTGGCAGATGTTCCCTCTAGAACGGATATCGATGCTAAAACATGAGGAGCAAAGGAGATCGAGAGCCAGAAATAAGGAACAGAGTGTCCAATAAGGGACAGTGGGACACGTCTTTTAGTTCCCAAATAGAAACCCTAATAGAGAGCAAGATCGAGCGAAGGAGAGGGCCAGAGATATAAAGAGACTTTGTTTGACTGAGCACGTTTGTGTGCTGATGCACATGAACTGCTAAAGGCTGTTATATAGGGTCCGGAAGTGGAGAACATGGGTGACATTGAAGGTTAGGGCGGTTGTTTAGCGCTAGAACTATGTTGGACTGTGTGCTGCCATTGCACCTTAGTTGAAATAATCTCCAATCACATCATGTGTTTGTCAAAATGGAACAACCGCACACAACAGCGGTGCATCCGGCTTTTTCCAGCGTCTGTACAGACACGATTGGCCCCCTAGGGAGGGAAGGCTGGAGGGGAGGATGATAGTTGTCACTGCTCATACTCCTACAGGCTGGGACGGCAAAAGTACTCACATTTTTTACTTCAGTAAAAGTATCATTACTGCAATATAGAAATACTCTAACCTGACTGAGTCAGATGGTGGCAGTAGTGCGTAGGCTACCGCCCTACTTTACCATCTGAGATCTCTCGGGGGGAGTTGATAACGCTCGTAAAGTCCCGGGCCGGACCAATCAGCGGCAGCTACGGGCGGGCTCTGAGCGGCTCTGAGCCAATAGAGTCTGATTGCAGACCACGTGGATGCAGACAGGCCAATATGAGTGGTTGGAGTTGGCACTCCCAGACTGTGATAGAGAGACGGCCACATCCAATCACCTGCTAAAGAATTTGAAAAAATGGCCCGCCCCTTACATCGGGTCTGCCCGAGGGATCCCAGATGAAGGTAAGCAGAGCGATATGCAGCCAGGCATACGCACTGCTGCCATCATCGGGCGCAGTCAGGTTAGAAATACTCTGTTACAAACAAAAGTCTGGAATTCAAAATTAAATTCAAGATAAGTCAAGACCAAGTCCTAAGTCTAAAGGCCTCGTCCATACTGTCTCCGACCACCAAACCTTTCGTCGGAAAGGTCCGGTGCAACTACAAAATGACGTCACTCGCATCTTCTGAAAAGCATTACCCCGAATTAGAGTTCGGAAAGCTGCACGTCAGAAAGTCGGAAACTCTCAGACGAAAAGTGTGGTGGTCGGAGACAGCATGGACAGGACTTTAAAGGGAAAGACCACCCTTTTTCAATATTGAACTGTGTCATTAATATACCTTAGAGGAGTTGTGTGGAAATAGAAAAAAAGTTCCCACCCTTCTGTGTTGCCTAGAACTGGAGGATTGATTTTGGGGTTTGTTATGTAAAGTACAACTTGATGACATCACACATTGTACTTAACAATACAATGGTACTTAGAGCCCTCAGTGCGGGGAGGAACCAATCGGCGTAACGATTAGTCGCTACGCCAATTGGTTCCTCACCCC
>NC_137812.1:13733136-13863080 GCF_963921795.1 Nannobrachium achirus
GCCTGCTGCGGTGTGCATTCTGCTTGCTTTTTGAAGCGGTGAAAGCCGCTTCCAAGGAGTGGCTTTGTGTGTGTCCCCTTGTCCATATATGGTCATTTCAGTCCAGAATGAACAGGTTTCATCTGTCCGTAAATGTGTGTCCCCCCATGTCCATATACGGTCATTTCAGTCCAGAATGAACAGGTTTTATCTGTCCGTAAATGTGTGTCCCATGTGTGTCCCCCCATGTCCATGTATGGTCATTTCAGTCCAGAATGAACAGGTTTTATCTGTCCCGTACGTCCAGAATATGTATGTAGTGTCCGTCCCGGTCTGATGATTGGATGATTAAAAATGTCCAATGAGACCATACTTTGAGGATTGGTCAAGCTTCACATGACAATCCGGCCCTCCAGATAAAATCATTCAGAATTCAGAATTCAGAATTCTGAAGCTCTAGAACACATAGAATAAAAGTTCACCACTTCACTTCGAACCAAAATGAAAAATTGAACATTGGTCAAGCTTCACATGATAATTTGGCTCTCCAGACAATTTTATACTCAGATTCACCGCTTCACTTTGGACCGAGGTTTGATTTTTGAAGCGGTGAAAGCCGCTTCCAAGGAGTGGCTTTGTGTGTCCCCCCATGTCCATATATGGTCATTTCAGTCCAGAATGAACAGGTTTTATCTGTCCGTAAATGTGTGTCCCCCCATGTCCATATATGGTCATTTCAGTCTCTGTTTTTCACAGAGTTTGTGAGGTCAGACAGAGGTATTGGCCAGCTCCATATATGGAGATCCAGGTGATGATCCATTCAGCTCCATATATGCAGATTCAGGTTTGGATCTGGTTTGGTGACCTGTCTGATAAGCTGAATGAAGTGAGAGCCTTCGCAACAGCAGCCCCATGGCCTCCCCTAAAGCCCCTTTTCGACTGCAGCTTTAGCACCACACCACACCACACTACACCACACCACACCGCACCACATAAAAATATCTACATTTTCCATTACACAAAAGTACCCCTATCGGTAATAAACAAATTGTCCCTTTTAACTGTCATTATGATACAATAGTATTACAACTATAATATAATATACTATAAAGTATTAATGTATTACTATGATAATTATAATACACTATAATAGATTATAATAGTGGTTATAACACAATAGAATCTATTATCATGTACTAGAAGCTGGGCCGCCCGACCTGGCCAACTCGGGAACGATGTAAATAGGGAATGAATGCCCCGCCCTTTAATGCAAACCCCATTATACCTGTCATAGGACCCGTTTTGACCATCTGTTTGCCTGTGTCCATTTATGCCCATATATGGAGATATCTGTTATCTGTCTGTCTGTCAGCGTCCATTTTATGTCCATATATGGAGATCACTGCAGATATAGTTCTGGGTCCATTTTATGCCCATATATGCCCATATATGGAGATATCTGTCTATTTGCGTCCATTTCATGCCCATATATGGAGATCTCTGTATCTGTCTGTCTGTGTTCCTTTATGCCCGTATATGGAGATCTTTGTGATTCTGCGTAAACTTTATGCCCATATATGCCATTTGCGTCCATTTTATGCCCATTTATGGAGATCTCTGTATCCGTCTGTCTGTGTCCCTTTATGCCCGTATATGGAGATCTTTGTGATTCTGCGTCCATTTTATGCCCATATATGCTATATATGGAGATATTCAGAGATTTTTTGTTGACTCATGTGGCGTACGTGATGTCAGAGCCTTTTATGAAGTGATGTCACAATGAGTCAGAGCTTTCGCCGATTTCCTCCGGAACAGCCTGATGTCAACAATCAACCCCGCATAAGGAGATTCCGAACGTTTCGCGCCGGTTCGGGAAAACCGCGCGTCGGGTCGGGTCGAGACCCGGCACTGCACTCCGTGCCGCGGCGGGGAACGCGCGTGCCGAATCTGAAGCCGGTGGGACGAACGGTTCTCGAGATACGCGGATTACAGACACACAGACAGACAGACACGCAGAGACTTCTCGCATTTATAGATAGATTACAACTATATCCTGGTGGTCTAAATGAAAAGTCAGTGAGTGATCAGTCATTATGAAGTGTTTGGCCCTGTTTGGCCTAGCTCAGACCTACTCTAGAGTGGATACTTTTTAGTACCACGTTTAGTACCAACTTCACACCACTCTACCCAGGTCCTTGTAGTGGAAAACCTGGCACAAGGGGGCGGTGTGATGTGGAGTGGTGTGGTGTTGGGCCTGTGGAAAATGGGCTATAGTAACAAGAAATCTTGTGAAATAAACATTTCGCCAACCAATCATCAAGGACGAGGATGCACGAAAGGAGAAGTGCCCCACCCCCCCCCCCCCCCCCCCCCCCGTGTTGCGAAGGCTCTCAATTGCTCTCACGTCATACTGGCAGTTGACAGTTGCCATGGTTGCGCATTGAAGTTGAATCTCCATATATAGAGATGACTGACGCATCCCACCTCATCTCCCATTAGATATATCCATATATGGAGATATCTAGCTGCTGACCTCATCAGGATGACATCACGCTGACGTCACGCTGATGTCATACTGTACACAAATGAGCCCTATAAATAGAAGCCTTTGGAAACAAAGAGGGCAGAAGAATTCCTCCACTCAAACCCTATCGCCAGGGTCACCGAAGCTTATAGCTTGTCCCCCCCCCCCCCCCCCCCCCCAGATTTCCTGTGGAAATAAAATATAATAAGGCTTGAACAGAGTACATCAGGAGGGGTCATCCTTCACAGATTTTCCAAGCTTCGTGTGACGCGTGTGCACCTGAACCAATATAAGTGGTACTGTACCATGTGCTTTAAAATTGTTTTGCTGAAACAAAAGTCTATTTTTGGTAGGTAAACGCTAAAACAGTATTCTTATCAGATTAAACTATTTTGAAACATTGACTTCTGAGAATCAGAATTCTCTGTAATCTTACAAGGCAAGACTTGGCTAATCCAGCGTGTGCTATGTTTCGTTGGACATTACACTTGGATCATAGAATTGGTACACCCGGCGTCGGGCACAAGGTTGTAGTAGGCCATAAGGTGTACTCTTTTGGAGTGAAATACGACAGAGATACGATTCATGTACACATCTTCAACACAGTGTCTATGCGCTGGATGCAGTTGCCCCCAATGACCGTTGGAGGAGAACTCCTTGAGGTTCTCAGAAGTTCTCCCTTGAGGCAGACAGCTGTGCTGATAGAATACATAATCTATATCTGGGGCAGGGCTCTGACAGTGGATAGCAGCGCACTATATGCATTTGATGTTGACACCCACAGATGGTTCAAACCCTGTGTTTCTGGAACTATTCCAGTTGCCCTCCGCCATTACTCGGGCTGTGTTGTGGGGCATTCAATCTATATCTATGGAGGATACAGCCACCAGGGCTATAATGAAAACATATATAAATTGGATAGCACAACGATGGTGTGGTCTTTAATTAACACCAGAGGCACTCCCCTGCCTTTGTCTGGTAGTCACTCTGCCACCACCATAGGGACAAAGATGTTTGTATTCGGCGGCCGACAGGAATCGACGGGAATCGACTACAACAGCATCAGGGTGTTTGACACAGAGACCAACTGCTGGCTGAGCACGCCCTCTGCGCCGCTTCTTCCAGAAGGACGCGTTGGTCATTCTGCCTTTGCCTACAAGGGAGAGCTGTACATATTTGGTGGCTACAGCCTTGGTCTGAGACGCTGCCCCAAAGATATGTGGAAATTCAATCCAAAGACGTTCTCCTGGAATAAGGTTGAGCCGAAGGGGAAAGGCCCATTCCCATACTATGATAGAACCTGCTGCATGTTTGGAGATCGTGTCATACTCTTTTGTGATGAATATGAAGATGAAAATGACCTGTTTGTCTTGGAATTAAATCCTAGTCTGAAGATGTTATGCAAGCTAGCAGTTATTCAGTACGATCTGGAGTGGGCTGAACTCCCACACGACATCCAGTGGGAACTGACAATCATGACTACCAACCGTTATATAGATGAGGATAAAGATGAGCTGTATATCTCTGACTGAATCCTAGTCATTATGCAAGTTTTTTTTGTGTGGTCCTGTAAAACCCTTTGAGACTTTGTGTCGAAGACACGTCGCACGTCGCACGACACAAGTGACATCAAAATGACAAAGGGCGACTTCTTTTAGCGTTTGCCATTCTGTGAATACGTTTTGTAATGGTATGTTTTGTTGAGTTTTTATTGCACATACTTTTGAGCGGTGCAAACCACTCCTATAAGTGGCTGTGCGTGTGTCAGTACCCTTTTTCCTCAGCGTTTTGCCATAGTAAAATGTGTGTGCGTAGCATCATGTTTGTCTAGTGATATCATATGTCGTATGTCTGTAGCCTTTTTCCTCAGCGTTTTGCCATAGCAAAATGTGTGTGTGCAGCATAGCCTGTACATCTAGACTTAAATCCTAGTCTGAAGATGTTATGCAAGCACGACCACCGCTCACTTCACATTGGGTGTGATTTTTACTATAACTAAATGCTCTGCATCATACATACAATCCCTCAGACATCATATACAATCCCTTTTATGCCCATATATGGAGATCCCTTTTATGCCCATATATGAGGATCCCTGCTCAGAGTATCTGACGTCACTGTGATGTCACCTGTGATGTCACAGTGATGTGTCAGCCTTTTATGCCCATATGTGGAGATCTCTGCTCTGAGGATCTGATGTGTCAGGGGAACCACAGTGTCAGGCGTTACAGACAGACAGAGATTATGGTCAAGATGAGACGGTTCACTTACTAAACTGCGACCTATGGTCACAATGAAATCATGTGTAAAGTTTGTCAAATCCTCCTAGACTTACGTTGACCTAAAGGTTTCATGACACCAGCAGAAGGGTAGAAATAGCAGGGCCAATAATAGGAACAGCAACTTCAAGGAGAACATGGAAGTGCTTCTTTTCCAGAGAACCAAACGCGCCGCTTGATATGAAAAGGAGTGGTGTATGTTCTGTATTGTAGCTTTAAAGCCAATCTTTTAATGTATTATTCCTCATGGATACTGAGGAATCCCACAGGATGTCTACAGTGTGTGAACAGTTTCCGCGTGGGTTCCTTTGGTCACGTTTACAGCAGTGTGTAGGCGTGAACTCTGCATGCGTTTTGTCTTGAGAGAGAGTCGGTCGGTGCCCAGAGAGCCAGTGTTACATGTAAAACGTTCATTATTTTCAATTTGTTTTAACCCAATCTAACACTCCAATCTCCCCTACCCCTAAAGAAAACGAGCCTTGTTGGAATCATTGCATCCCTAGGGGTGTTCACACCACAAAGAAAGAAGAATCTCACTTTAAAAGCGTCCAAACTTTCTGATGAAACATCGGCTACTGTATGCGAGCCCTCAGGGAGTGCATATTATTGCAGG
This sequence comes from Nannobrachium achirus, assembly GCF_963921795.1. Classification (NCBI taxonomy): domain Eukaryota; kingdom Metazoa; phylum Chordata; class Actinopteri; order Myctophiformes; family Myctophidae; genus Nannobrachium; species Nannobrachium achirus. The sequence continues at coordinate 13,738,532 of NC_137812.1, forward strand.
GCACACAGGAGGCCATAACACCAGCCAGGTACAGTACAGTACAGTGAGCCTGTGGGTTTCATTTTGTCTCTCGCTTGGGACTCGTTCAAAAATGATCCTTTCGGTTGCATACAGTAGCAGTGGTATTTTCTTCTTCTTTTTTTTTTTTACATTACTGGAGTATTTCCAATTTTCAGCACTTTCACTTCTACTCCACTTCATCTCAGAGGCAACTATTGTTCTTTCACTCCACTACAATTATTTGACAACTTTAGTCTCTAGTTACTTTGTAGATTTCGATTAGTATTACAAAACATACACAAACCACTTCAGCCCTATATGGATTGCGATCATTTGAAAATAGCCAATCTACAAGCTCACAATGCGACACATTGTGAGCTTGTAGATCTGCTATTTTCAAAAGATTGTTATACATTTGAAAACTTGTGAAATTGGACCTTCTGCATAATGAGTATACTTTTGGTACTTTGGTAATTCCAGACTTTTACTTGTAACATAGCATTTCTATACGATAGTATTGATACTTTTACTTAAGTGAAATATTTGAGTACCTAGCTTTCTTTCCACCATGGTTGCATAACCAGAATTGGAACCAACCCGCCATGGCAATATTCCTCCGTACAGTCTATGGAAATGAGCTGGAACATGGCAGCATATGCAGCCAGCTTGTACTCCTGTACAGTACAGCACGTCCCCGAGTCCCCACGCCCAAGGTATTACCAGCCTGAATCCTGCCATCCATAATATAACATAATAGCGCCGACCGGGAGGTCAGTTAGTGCAGACTGCAGCGGCAGTGCTATGGGTTCCTATGTTTGGCTGCTTCCATACATTACTATAGCCCGTCGGCAAATGACTAGACCGCGATTTCTCTGCCCCTACGAGCGCTCAACTTGAGTCAAAATAAACTAAACTACTTCACTACTCACCAAATCAAAGGTAGTTTTGCGTTGTTGAAATTCTATTCTCCATGGTGGGAAACCTCTCAGCACCCCACCCACTCTGTCAAATATATTATTTTTGTCAAGAAATAAAACGCACCTCGAGCCACCCAGCGGCCACCGCAGACACAATGGTTCACAACCCGGAAATACGCGGCGGTCGAGTTGGATGCACTTTATGTCATGCCAAAAATAGTGTATTTTGCAGAGTGGGTGGGGTGCTGAGTGGTTCGCCACCGCGGGGGAATAGACTTTCAACAACACAAAACTACATTTGGTTTGGTGAGTAGTGAAGTAGTTTAGTTTATTTTGACTCAAGTTGAGCGCTCGTAGGGGCTGAGAAATCGCGGTCTAGTCATTTGCCGACTGGTCTGTCAGAGCGCTCTGGACCAGAGCTAACATTACTATACACACAGCCTGCTAGGGTTCCTATGGTTCTGCTGCTTCCATACATTACTATACACACAGCCTGCTATGGGTTCCTATGGTTCTGCTGTTTCCATACATTACTATAAACACAGGCTGCTATGGGTTCCTATGTTTGGCTGCTTCCATACATTACTATACACACAGCCTGCTATGGGTTCCTATGGTTCTGCTGTTTCCATACATTACTATAAACACAGGCTGCTATGGGTTCCTATGTTTGGCTGCTTCCATACATTACTATACACACAGCCTGCTATTAGTCAGGGGATATCTTAAAAAGGGGAGTCTCTCTCCATTCCGACATGTCGCCACTCCGAAATTGACTTCTTGTTGTCGGAGTGGCGACACTCCCATAGGGGTTAAGTTTAGGGTTAGGGTTAGAGATAGGGTTAGTGTCGGAATGGAGACATGTCGGAAAGGAGACATGTCGGAGTGGCGGGATGTAACCCTTAAAAAGTCCTGGAATACATTCCTTACCAAAACATTTCTTCACCAATGTGTTTGTAAAGGTGTCTAGTAACACATCACACTCACAAATACTGAAATTCGGTTTCCCTAGGAGAATCCGTTACATCTGCTGAAAGTTGGGCTCCCATTAACTTAACTATACAGGATAAAACATATCAAAATAAATATGCTTTAAGTAGCATGTGAGAGATCATCAAACTAGGGTTTTTTTCCATGATTCTAAATCCATTGCAAGCATTTGTTTTGCACAAAAAATATTCCTTGGGGTAAAGGCGGCTCCCACAAAACTGACTCATCACTAGACCCCTCACATGCTACTTAAAGCAGATTTATTTTGGTGTGTTTGATCCTGTATAGTTAATTTTAATGGGACCCCAACTGTCAGCAGCTGTCAAGGATACTCATAGGGAAACCGAATTTCAGTCTTTGTGAGATGTGTTACTAGAGACTTTTACAAACACATTGGCGAAGACATTTTTTGGTAAGGAGTTTATTCCAGGATTTGACACTATTTCTGAAGATATCCCCTGACTATTATGGGTTCCTATGTTTCTGCTTCCATACATTACTATACACACAGGAGACGCCGCCGCGGTCACCCAGTCAGCCAACCCTCTTTATAGATCTATTTGCTGTGTCTATCTCTAAAACAAATGTTCTGCGTTTTACCGGCGGGCGGCCTTCCCTCCCTCGTACATCTATCTACTCTCTCTCTCTCTCTCTCTCTCTCTCTCTCTCTCTCTCTCTCTCTCTCTCTCTCTCTCTCTCTCTCTCTCTCTCTCTCTCACCTCCCCCTTCAATCCTGCATGCCTTCTGGATTTATCGCTCGGCAAGCAGGCAGCCAAGAGGTCCCTTTTTTTAACTTCACCTCTCCTTCTGTCTGCCTCTCTCTCTCTCTCTCTCTCTCTCTCTCTCTCTCTCTCTCTCTCTCTCTCTCTCTCTCTCTCTCTCTCAATCTCTCTGTCCGTGTCTCTCCGTCTGTCTCTCTCTCTCCGGCCCTCTCTCTCTCTCCGTCTCTACCTAGTGCTCTCTCTCTCCCTCTCTTTGTGCTATATCAATCTCTTTCTCTGCCCTCCCCCCCCGCCCTCTCCCTCTCCCTCTCCATCGCTCTTTATCGCTGCCCTCCCCTCCTCATCGCCTGACTCTTTCCCCTCTCTCTCTCTCTCTCTCTCTCTGTACTACCCGTTGTCCCCTTCCCTCCAGTGAAGGACGATTCATTGTGGGTCTATCAGGCGGGGCAGAAAGACTGATGGCTCCTGGTGGCTCAGTGGAGCCTGTAACCCAAACAACTCTACCGGACCACCCCGGCACGGCCATCAGTCACCCTTCAGCGGGACGCTCTGCGCTCATATGTCCAAAACAAGCCCCCCCAGAACCTCGGTAGAACGTTGTGTAGCGGCCGTCGCCTGGTGGTCAAATCTGGGATAGCAACACTTATGCATTTAAAATGCTACTGCGTGTGTTAGTTATAGGGAAAGTTAGCAGAATCTTTGACCAATCTGTGAACTAAATGCTTACCAATAGCTTTCTTCACAAATGTGTTCATAAAGGTGTCTTCTATCACCTCTGAATTTGTTCCAACCCAACTCCCTTGGGAAACTTTGTCGGAGCCAATCAAAGTTGGGGTCCCATTGACTTTACTATACAGGGGGCAAAATACAAAAAATAAATCTTGCTTTAAGTAACATGTGAGGGGTCAAACTATATAGGGTTTTCTCATGAGTCTGAATCCATTGCAAGCATTTGCTTTGCACGAAAAACATTCCTTGGCCTAAAAAAGCCCCCACACAACTGTGAAAAGTGATGACGCCTCACTAAACCAAAGTTTTTTGCTACAGTTTGAAACCCTAGTGTGCCTGCTCATAACTCTATGGCCTGCTCTGTTGCTCTCGATGTCGAGGCCATTCGATGTACTTCCAGCTGACTTCTGGGTGCTTCAAACGCTACTGAGCAACTTTCATTGAAATGAATACTGTAGCTGGGGCAGGGCAATTCATCCTCTAGTTTTTATATAAATCTATGTGAGCTTGCATAACGACCCTCAAGCCCTTACCGGTCATTGTTTTTATTTGAAGCTTCCCCCCCTCTCCCCCACCACACTATGCCTATTAGTCTATAAAACATTATTTCAGCGTATTGTTTATGCATTTATCAAAAGGCATTTTCCCCATGGACCACCTGCAATTATCCTGTGGACCACTGGCCCGTTCACCAATGGTTTAGAAACTGCGGTCTAGTCTGGCGTGTTCAAATGCTCACAGAATCAGAAGAAAACAAGTCAACAAATACACAAAAGAATAAAGCAGATAGGAGTTATTTCATTTATTTTTTCAGACGGTGCTAGCAGTGCAAGGAGAGAAGCGTGTGTGTGCGTGCGTGCGTGTGAAACGTACTGGAGAGAGAGAGATAGGGCCGGGAGGCGCGCAGCGCGGCGACACTGAATTATTTTTTCACCTGGCAGGAGAGCTGGATTAATGGTGGAGATTGTTTTAGGCTGGCGCCTGGAGGATTGCAAATAGCGTGCACCTGGTGCTTGTTTGTTGGGGTGAGACGGGAGCTTAGACACAAGTACAATAGGGAACACGCACGCATGCACGCACGCACGCACGCACGTACACACACACACACACACACACACACACACACACCCACACACACACACACACACACACACACACACACACACACACACAGAATGGACACACAGAACGGACACACCAAAGTTATCGCGACACCCCTGTGTGCAGGGGTGTCGCACCAAATTCTGGGACCTGGGTACAAGAATTCACCGTGGGGCCCCTGTGCTTTAACAATTGAAAAATAGCAGATATACAAGCTCACAGCGCGGCACCGAGTGCCACGCTGTGAGCTTGTAGATCTGCTATTTTTGAAAAATCGTGAAAATCTTTGAATATTTTAAATCCTTTTTTGACCTATGTTTCTATGTCAGTGGTGCCCAAACTTTTTGATGTGTATTTGGCCACGGACCCCCATCTCAAAATATTTAGTTCCAGGGATCCCCTCCCCAGAAGCAAATTTTGAGTTACAAATGTTGGCTTAAAAAATACATATATTCAAAGATTTGCACACATTTTCACGACTTTTCAAAAATAACAGATCTACAAGCTCGCAGCGCGGCACTCGGTGCCGCACTGTGAGCTTGAATATCTGCTATTTTTCAATAGCTAAATAGCTACGAAATAATTAAGGCCCCTCCACCTTGGGCCCTGGTAACTCAGTCCCACTTCCCTCCCCCCCTTGTGACGCCCCTGCATGGGTGTGCGCATGGTGAATGGACTGTGGCAGATTGTGAAGTAGCCTACCACACCAGTAGCTACACTCACTCACTTTGGGTGAGTTTTCAATTAGCCGCCGCTCTTGCCCAGTAGGGTTTATTACAGTGATTTGAGCAGATGGCATGGGAAGGACACTTCATCTTTTAGACCACAGTGTTTGCCCAAACAGTGGGTTGTTGGGGGGACCCATTTTTGGGGGTTTCCTGCTTAGTTAAGACACTGAAAATATAGCCGAACTAGAAGCTCACAACAAGCCACATCGTCACTTTGCTCTCAGTCATATCCATAGACTTCCCATTTATGCTCGTGCCCACAGGTGCTAAAACCCAACCCATGCAGCCATGTGGATGTGCACGCCATGTGCACGCACGCACGCACGCACGCACGCATGCACACACACACACACACACACACACACACACACACACACACACACACACACACACACACACACACACACACACACACACACACACACACACACACACACACACACAAACACACACACACACACCAAATACCCAAGGTTACAGAAGCTGCCAAGTGTTAACAGCGTACTGTACGTATCTTGTAGGTGTAGACCAGGGGTGGGCAACATTGATGATGGAGAGGGCCACTATATTCCCACACTCACTCCAGAGAGCCACATTTTATATTATATTGTTACTGTTATTTTATTGAGCTAAAACCTCTCATCTCCAGTAAGAGTACAAAAACTAGACGATCTACAAGCTCAAAACACGTCTCTCATGCAGTGCTGATATCTCTCTGTCTATTTGTGTTGTGTTGTGGGCTGCATGCATGACGCACATCATGATGTATGTGTGGGGGAAATCCGCAATTACAACCTTTGCCATATTTGGATTAGCATGTGTGTGTGTGAGAGAGAGAGAGAGAGAGAGAGAGAGAGAGAGAGAGAGAGAGAGAGAATGATGTGGTTTCTAATCTACACATTGGCTTTAGTGTCAGCCAGAGCAGTAGAAGAAGAGAGTAGCGACACACGTTGATCTCTCCGCTCGTTCTCCCTCAATGGCATATAGTCCCAAACACTGGATATGCTATTGAGATAGAGCGAGCACTTCCTCATTCCATTCTCACCACGGGAAACAATGTTATAGTGTTGTCGGTCTCATACTAGATCACTCTGGCGTCTGTGTCACGGTAGTCTGGCGGCCAGCCTCTCCACAGCCCTGCCCACTCTCTGCCTCCTCCAGAGCTGTGGGAGGGGCTGTGAAAGGTCTGTGACCACAGTAGCAGAGGCAGGTAGCTCAGTTCACACCTCCTCCCCCCTCACCCCAACCGTCCTCTTCCTCGACCACTTTTGGGGCCCTATTTTCCCTACTTCCTTACTCCTTATCTTTAAACTTCTTTGCCTTTTTTCTACTATTTTGAAACAGATTTTAAAAGGTTCAACTAGCAGATCTACATTGACACGTTGTGAGCTTGTAGATGATTTAAACTATTCAAAAATGCAAATACGTTTAGGGATAAGGGGCAAGGCACTGGAGAAAATAGGGCCCTTGATCTAACATACTATGATAAGGTTCTGTGTAGCAATATTTGTTTTATTTGCGTTATCTCTCTCAATAGCTCATGTAACATAATTATCCAGTACAAGCATGCTTTTTAAAGTTTTTATGTAGAGAACACATCACACACTTGACACGAGTGGTAACATACAGACCTGTTTGAGTGGAGCTAGGAGACTAGAGCATAATAAGTTAAGTTACATAAGTTAATAATTACATTGCAAATTCTTATCTGATCTTGAGCAGAAACACCAACCAGTGAAACGTCAAATGTTGCAATTGCATTTTATTGGACTTTAGAGAACACAGGCTATTAAGTACACTGGATGTTAGAACAGCACAATTATCACATTTATCATTGTTCTTGTGTGATACGTCCTCACAACAACTGTTCATTAGAATACAATCAACATACACCACCTGTAGAGTATGTGGAGAGATGTACTGTTCACACATCCCAGAACTATGTGTACATTAATGTCAGCAATTATATCTGTACAAACCTGTGTTATATTTGGTCCCTGGACTGGAAAGTAGATCAAATGTATCTTTACATTTATCTTCTTATCTTATTAAAAAAATAATAACATCTCTTTGCGAGTGTGTGCGTGCGTGTGTGCGTGTGTGCGTGCGTGTCTTAATTGATTTTGATACATCGATAGTTTTTAGTTTTTCTCTGTCAGGAATATTCTAAAATACCATTGCAATTGCTTTTTTCCTTTCTTTTTTGGACACACAGACACTAGCATTATAGCACAAAGTCAGTACAATGTCAAGGCACATGACATGTGTTTGTATGTCATGTTCTACAAAGTCTTCAGAAAATCAGTTTTCTGAATAACCTATGTTGCTATTTCAATGGTGCTTAAACCTTTTCATGTGAAGGACACCCAAAATTATTTGTATTTGGCCATGGACCCCCATCTCAAAATATTTAGTTCCAGGAACTCCCACAAGCAAATATCTGAGTTAAAAATCGTCGCTTTAGATTCACACAAAATTTGCACAGATTGTCACTTTTTTTCAAAAATAGCAGATCTACAAGCTCATAGCGCTGAAGAAAATGATGCGCTATGAGCTTGTAGATCTTCGATTTTTAAATAGCCAAAGAATAAAACAATGGTTAAAGTGGTTAAAATGTAAAATGGCACTGATGCTTTAAAACAGATAGCTGTTAGATTCATGTTATTCACATTCTATAGGCTCCAGCCCCTTTAACTAAATAATGCAAATATGAATATCAATTTTAATTGTATTGTGTGGAATTATAAAGGCAGACAAACCAAAGCAAACACACAAACTACCACATGTAAACACACCTTTCATGTAGCTGTACCAACACAACGCATAAATGATGCAATGTGAAAATGATGATTTCACTACAGAGCCTTTTCACACATCCAACGGTACATTCTATTACATGATTCATCATACCATCCAAACCCACTAAGATGCACAGCACAGTCTTCTACTCCATAGTCATTAGGCTCACCAGGGTACCAGTACCTGGAGAAGTAAGAACAATTAATTATAGCTGTCGAAGTTAACGTGTTATTAACAAGTTAACGCCGTCAATTGTTTTAACGTGCGATTAACGCAGTGATTTTTGAGCCTCGGTGCGCTCCGTAGTATAGAGAGTGAGGAAGCGAATCCACAGACAACAGTCAGAGATGCGGCCATGGATGCGGCTAGCAACAGGGCTAATAGTTGTACAAGACAGACAAAACTGCAGCGATTTTTGCAGCAGACAACCACAATCACAACCACAATTATTACCGCTGGCAGCGTCGCACACAGCGAACGGCCGAGAACAGAGCGTGCATCGTCAGACAGCGCAAGCACCAGACACACACGCTCCCAAAAACAGGAGCGGCTCTACCTTGTACACAAGATGCATACGTCCTGTACACAGGGCTCCCCAGACCCCCGCACCAACACGCTGACAGTGACCACCGAATGCATGCAACAACGGCCAGAGAACTTAGCATACTGTATGTCTTGTGCCACACATCTACTCCAACTAGCCAGCACAGTGTCTCCATCTACAGAGTCTACATCATAACATAACAGCTGGGTTTCTCATAGTGAAGTAGTAACACCAGTCCAGGGCCTCAGAATACTTTGAAAATATTTCGAATTTATCAATAGCCTATTACTTCAGTTAAACCACTAGACCATCTAATGCCTCTATGCTTGCTTTGTACTGTACTTGAGTTATTTTTCCATACACCAACTCTTCTCCAAAAATAGTCGATCTACAAGCTCTTGTAGCATCTTGTAGTGAGCTAGTAGTTCTGCTACTTTTGGTGAATATGCCCTTAGAATAGGGATGCTGGATGCTGTACAAATGAAAATTTAAAGGGAGCCTCCACACCAGGCCTGGAATTTCGTCATTTTAGGGGCAAGGCCACTTGGCCTTTAGTGTTGTCAAATATTTGAGGGCACAAAGGCCAAGTGCCAGGGCAGAAGGCCATCCATTAAAACAGTGATTTTAAGTCCACGTCATATTTAATTTTATAATAGTATAAGTAGAATAGTATAGTATAAACTAAAACTGTTGACATTTTAGTCTAGTTTATTATTTCACATAGCATTTCCTCTCATCCTTTTGGTGAAAAAAAAAATTAGGAATACAGTACAAGACAACACCTGTCCTGGTTATATAACCAATGTCTAGTTCAACCAACTGATCTCAGTACATAACAGTAGTACACTACATACAGTACAGTACAGTACAGAAAGTACAGTACAGTAAGACAACACCAGGCAGTAGACAATGTCCAGTTCATCCAACTGAACCCACAACCCAGTAGCCACCGCCTAACATTACTAAACAACACCTGCAGAAGTTGCAGAACCACCAGTCCAGTATAGGTAAATAAACATGTACCCCACACGCACACGCAGTCACGCACACACGCACACACACAAACACGCACATACGCGCGCATACACGCGAGCGTCGCGTGCACGCGCATACACGCGAGCATCGCGCGCAAACGAGAGGGCGAGCCCCTTGAGTTTGTGTGTTTGTTGCTACACGCTGGGCTAACAGTATGGACTATGGATTTAACATTTTTTGTATGGATTCGGTTTGGCTAATGCTAGAGTTCAGGTACGTGTACACAGCCGACCAACTTGTTGTTCACTCACATTCTCTCTCCACACATCTGGGCGGGGGGATTATTTCCATCATCACATCATCAGCTGGTTCCCTGTTCTAGCTTGTCCAATAAGCCTTATTATTCCTTTATTTTGTCGCGTGTTGGACGTAGGCTTGATAACGAACATGTTGCAACATAACTCCATGCCTCTGTGACAGATACACATCGTCGCCTAGTAGTTTAGTAACTTTCACTGCTGTGAGCGCAGCAGCCAGCATCTCCCTTCAACTCTCTCTCTCTCTCTCTCCCTCTCTCTGCGTGTGTGTGCGCGTGTCAAAAAGCAGCAGCTGTTTGACCGCGACGTGATGCGCATGATCACAGGACATATTTCGTCTGTTTGTTCGTGAACTAAAATGAAGACAGATTTTAGCCCAGTCTTTATTTTGTAGTTCTATGTTTTTGTCTCCTCTTTATTCCTCAATGAAATTATGAACTGCTGTGGGCGCTGGTCGGGGCACTGGGGCACAACGGCCACTGTGGCCGTTTGAGCATGTCATTTTTCGAGGGGCACACGGCCAAAGAGAGGGGCAACGACGGCCATGGCCGTCGTGGCCGCCGTGAAATTCCTGCCCTGCTCCACACACTCAAAAGTGTGCAAAATCATGTTCTTTATTTTCAGTGCAAGCTCAAGTGCAAGCCTTTGGTCAGAGACCTTCTTAAGGCATGCATCACCTCACCTAAATCTATTGTCAGATGAGCGGTGGTCCTTTCACTATTAATCTGTCCTGATGGAAGCAGACATTTTCTCAAGTTGTTATATGTTTGTTAGGCCTATTATGGACAGTATTTGTCATTATTCCAAAAATAATAAACATGCTGCATTTGCATAAAGCAAGAATTTGTCTACTCCCTTGTTGATATGAGTATTAATATCTGTTTAAGGTAGATTTAGATCAGATAAGAAATATGTGATTAATTGCACGATTAACTACGGACAATCATGCGATTAATCTGATTAAATATTTTAATCGACTGGCAGCCTTACATTTAACCCATTAAAATACCTTTACAAGGATGACTTTTCTATCAAAATGTCTTTATTTGTATGTTTTAAACATAACCTCAAAAGATATTCTACATATTAAACAAATTAACTGGACAGTGATACAAATAAGTGTGGCATGTTTTATTATTAACATGTAATATCCTTTAAACATAATATGTGGAAATATGTGAAATGTAGTTAAAATGTTGAAATGAATAAGAATGAAGGTATAAAGTCTTACCTTGTTTTGGGGGTCAGTGGTGTTCCATCCACCCATTTCCACTCTCCTTCCTTCTCAATGTCAGTCAAACCCAGCCACACCCCATGGTACCTGATCCAGTTGTAAACAACTGTCTTAACGAAGTCCTGGACAGAAGAGATGCTTACTGAAAAACACACTGTACAATAGCAGCACGCACATGCGCACGCACGCGCACGCACGCGCACGCACGCACGCACACACACACACACACACACACACACACACACACACACACACACACACACACACACACACACACACACACACACACCTGTTCTTCTTTGCTGTTAATGATGATCAGGTAAGATTGGTTGTCTCTGCAGTATTGTCTGCTCTCCTCCCAGGTTTTCTCCTCAGTAGAGATGTAATAACAACCTCTGCCAAATCCCTGCCATCCAGGTCCTAACAACAACAAAATAAATAAGACAGTGTTTTTTTTTTTTGGTTTTTTTTTTCAGATTAATGATAAATGATGAACAACATGATGTATGAATAAAAACAATGATGTCTCACTGACCACAGAGCCTCCTCTTCAGCTCATCTCTCTCTGCAGTGACGTTGTTGTATCTGAACTGTAGATGGTCCAGTTCTTTGACCAGGCCAGACTCTATAAGAAGGAGAATCATGAAAATGTAGAGTTTTGCATACAACTTTTGGACGTTTAGAAAGTAAACATGCAGTATAGTGTTTATTATAGAATGCCACTCACTGCGTACGCCCAGGCCAGTGATGCCAGCCAATAGGATTACACACAGCACCCCCAGACACACTGTGGCAGCTTTGAAAGCATTCTTCTTCCTTGACTCATCAGGGGCTGAAAAACACAAGACGAACCTATGAGGAAACCTCAGAGGCTTAATGTTTCTTAACACATCGGGTGCCCACGTGGTGTCTACGCGTCAATCTCTTTGATCTTTACGAGTGCCCAACGACGCGTTTGACGCGTTGTACAGTAAACTATACTGTACTGTAGCTATACTGCACTTGGCTACCGCGGTGATGAAACAACTCCATTTCCCAACATGCAGCGCGCAATTACGTCACCCGGACGTGCTGTGTGGCTCGTTGACTTCCTGTTTACCGGCTGCACAAAAGTGCTGTTTTCTCCGGATTCTCTTCCTTTTTTCATTTTTTTCTCAAAACGGCAGCCTCTTCTACATGCCGTAACACAAACACTGTGGCTTAGAAATGATAAAAAACGGTCCTGACTGAAAGAAAAGATTTTCGCGAAATAAACAGGACATACTCGGATTACATTTACTCGGATTACTTTTCTCGCCAGTACTCTCGGCGTTAGGTAAAATGACGCGTTGCCATGGGCACCAGCAAATTAGACGTCAGAGATCACGTGGGCATCCGATGTGTTAATGTTTTTTTTTCTTTTTTGCCTGATAGTTTAGAGTAGATACAGTAATAATAGCTGGAATTTATATAGCGCTTTTCTGAGTACTAGAAGTCGCTTTACAACACTGTGTAAATGTGTGTGTGTGTGTGTGTGTGTGTGTGTGTGTGTGTGTGTGTGTGTGTGTGTGTGTGGGGGTGTGTGTGTGTGTGTGTGGCAGGTAAGAAACAACAACTTTATTAGAAAAAATTAAACTGGGAAATCTCGCTTTTGCGAACGCCCATCATTTCGACCGGAGGGTTAGCGACTCACTCAGCGGAGGTTAGGGTGAGGGTTAGAGTCGGGTGTCGAAAAGATGACATGTAGTAACAGCGACACGCTCCCAAAAAAACTAGGATAAGAAAATACAATAAAGGCTAAAAACAATAAAACAAGAGTACGTAGAAGGTCAGCTGGGAAAGGCGATGGTAAATGTGGGTTTTCAGGGCGGTTCTAAAGGTGGGGATGGAGGGGGCGTCTCTGATACGTTTAGGGAGTTTGTTCCAGAGGGTGGGGGCACCTACAGAGAAGGCCCTGTCACCCCAGGTTCGGCGCTTGGGCTTGGGGATCAAGAGGAGGCCATCCTCACTGGACCTGAGCGAACGGGTCGGTACATATGGCTCGAGGAGATCGGAGAGGCAAGGGGGGGCCAGGTTGTGCAGTGCCTTGTAGGTGGTGAGGAGTATTTTGAAGTGAATACGTTATTTGACAGGGAGCCAGTGGAGGTCATGGAGGACTGGTACTGGACTAGTAATCCAACCGGGATGAAATGAACGATCGTTCATGAACAGGTTCATATTTTGGGCGAACGTGAACTGAACGTTCTTTGTTTTCGCTTGATGAACGATATTGTCAAACACGTTCAATCTGACGCCCGTGAACGGCGTTCGTCGGCCGTTCATGCGGCGGTCCGCGCATCCGTGGTCGTCTGTCCTCTCGTCTCTTTTTCATTCACATGCTCCAATAGCACGCACTGCACGCAGCTCCTCGCGAACGTTGATATGCGGTGCTGCAGCTGGGTGCTTCATCACATGAAGCACTGTGAATCTCCTCCTCGTTACGTCTCGCAGTCGCAACTCGCAAGTAAAGCCTGACTACTTTGTCGTATGTGTGTTGCACGGCGAAAATAGCTGATCTGCAAGCTCACAACGCGTTGCATCCACGAGACAACGTGAGCTTGTAGATCAGCTATTTTAACCAACACGGAAACATGCTGTGCACGAGGTTTAGAAACTTATGCCTTCAGCCCTTCACAATAAGGGTGCAGGAAGACTGGGCACTGGGCAGTGGGCACCTAAATATTGTGGGCACCTCAATGTTAAGCTGGATGAAATTATTGCTTTGTGTGGTTCTATATGGGCTGTGTCAATAATTTTGACAAGTAATAGCTTGCAGCAACATCTAAACTTTTTTTCTTTTTTTTATAGCCAAAAGTATAGAAATATTATGGTTAAAAAAAAGAACTAAAAAGAACTAAGTTAGTTCATTTTGGGGAACCATGAACTTTAGTTCAAAATGTAGAATTATGAACTATGAAATGAACTATTTCATTTTAGAAGTTTTGAACTTTCCCAACACTGGATGAAGGTGTGCATGAGGGTTTCGGCAGCAGAGAAAGTCAGGGAGGGGCGGAAATAGAGTAGATGGGAAATCGGAAGAGAGACAGGGAGTGACACGCAGCATAGGTCGTCGGGATCGGGACTCGAACCCGCGACAAGCTGTCAGGTTAGGTGCCCGCAAGGCTAGCGGTCCGGGCCAAGTGACACAAGTTATTATGCTTTATGATAGATAATGAGCAATGTGTGTTCTTATAGTTGACAAATAATATCACATATAGAGTGGCTTTTGATGCGTCGCTTCTCGCCCTAGGGCGTCTTACTGGTCACTAGTATAAATATGGTATTGTCTTTTTCATGTCCAATGTATATTTAGGCTATTTAAGTTCATAAAGTTAAAGGACAACTTTGTTTTTTACAACAAGGGTTCATATTTTAGATTGTAATTAGAGAAAAGAAAAAGCGAGTGTTAAAATGTTTTCATTTGCTTCGCTCTATTGTTTTATCGTGTTTACAGTGCTAAAATGTGAGGCATGCGTACACATGGGGGCATGCGTACAATTTTACAGTAACACTTCTAGCCCACATAAGTCACATCCAACCATGAAAGGTTGCATTTTATCTTGGGAATGGGCTTATTCTGTGTAGAAAGACATATTTAGCCACTTGTACGCATGCCCCCAACCACTGAAATAAGAATCTTTAAAACAATAGAAAGAAGTAAATGAAATCATTTTAACACTCATCTTTTATTATTCTTTAATCTAAAATATGAACCCTTGTTGTAAAAAACTAAAGTTTTCCTTTAACATAATTTCCATTATGAAATGGATTAAAAAAGGATAAAAAATATTAGGCCTGAAATCATTTTAACACTTATCTTTTATATTCTTTAATTACAATCTAAAATATGAACCCTTGTTGTAAAAAAACTAAAGTTGTCCTTTAACATAAGTATGGGCCTAACTAAATAGGAAAAAAAAGCACATCTACCAAATCAAAACACACAGATCTGCAATTTTTTGCTGATTTAGAGTATGTCCAGTCCTCCAGTCTCTACTACACCCATGCTCTTGCGTAGCAGCCATACTGTATATGTGTTAATAACAGCGCCGGCGGGCCGTATACGCAGACTACGCAGACTGCGTAAGGCCCCCGCCGACCAAAAAGGCCCCCACCGCCCCCTCCTCAGCAGAAAAGAACTAGTGCTGCATGGTTAATCGTTTTCAAACCGAAATCGCGATGTGAAATCTCACGATTTTAATAGCGAATCGCAAAGGTTTCTCTGCGAAGTAGACTTCCCAAGCAATATGGAGACGTCTTAATTTTTGAAATCCCTTCATAATTGACTAAGCAATGATCAAATCAAACTGTGGTGACTTTTTTTGCTTCCGTGCATTGCCACACGCTGAAAGTGAAAGTGAATTTGGCACAGTGGCCACTGTGCAGGACTCTGCCACAGCGTGCATGGGAACTAGGGGTGCTACAGGTGTTCCAGCACCACTATGGGGAAGTTTTCATTTTTTTATTTAAATAAGAAAAGAACAAATCAAACATAGCAAAAATATGTTGCCTGTTGTTGTCGTTTTTTATTTATTCATTTATATTTTATTTATATATATATATATAATTATATATATATATATATATCCATTATAAAATGGATTAAAAAATGATACAAAATATTAGGCCTATTATTTTTTCAGGAAGGCCCAATAGCAGAATCAAGCTTAGGGCCCCCATGGGCCCAGAAACGGCTCTGGTTAATAATAATAATAGGTCGTCGTGGGCGGTTGCTGTAGTGCATTGTAAAACAGGTGGTTGCAAGGGTACAAACATTACTACATTATTTACATATCGTACTTTAAGAAATATAAAGTTTTTGAGTGAATTATCACACTAATTTGACCTACAAATACATTTTATTTTTTTGGCAATTGTCATGTTGTGTAGTGGTAAAGTCCCTGCCGACCACCAAAGAGGTTGTGGGTTTGAACCCCCAGGGGTCCTTGAGGGAGTTCCAGGGGGTCTCCAGCTAAATGATACATAGTTAGGAACCAAGGGGACCTTTTCGGGTACATTAACATTGATTTTACAATATAAATGGGGCCCCATTTATATTGGGGGATTTTTGGACACTGCTCCTACAGATTTTGCCACCTGACAGTCGCTTATCTCCCGATTAGGGAGTCTTACTGGTTAAAATGGTTGAGAATCACTGCTAGAGCATACAAATCTTCTCTTATGGGGGGGGTAAGTAAGTAAGGCAGGCTAGTAAGTGTCAATTTGGGTGTCCTTGACATGACAATGTTTGAGAACCACTGAGTTAACCTGGGACACATCTGAGTCCCCTTAGATTTTAACCGCTTTAATCATTATTTTATTCTTTGGCTATTCAAAAATAGCAGATCTTCAAGCTCGTATAGCGTGGCACCGAGTGCCGCGTTACAAGCTTGTAGATCTGCTATTTTTGAAAAATCATTAACGTTTGTGCAAATCTTTTAATATTTTAAAGCGAACATTTGTAACTCAAATCTGTTGCTTCTGGGGGGTCCCTGGAACAAAATCGTTTATCAATAGTGGATCTACAAGCTCACAACGCACCACATTTCGACACGTTGTGAGCTTGTAGATTGGCTATTTTTGGTGTGAACCTTCCCCCCAGAATAGGGATGCTGGGGTTCAAGTGGTTAAACGTCAAGTAGAAAGTTATTTTCAGTCAGTTCTGATGGAAACGGATATTTCTCCTTTGACAAAGCCTACCGTATCTCAGGTGGAAAGATGTGCATATTTACATTGCGTAATATGATGTAAGATTAAAAAAAATATAGTGTAATTCAGCTGTGCCGTGGATGAAAAGGTTATTTACAGGGGTGACCTGAGACAAAAAGTTGTAGAGTTTACTTTACCTCCATGCTGCGCTTGTGCTGCGTTCTGCTGGGTCCCAGGTCCAGGGTCAGGGCCACGGCCAAGGTCGTCTGCAGAGACATAGATGTCTACCACCCTCTCCTCTCTCTCTCCTCTGTCCTCCGTCTCCTGTTCTCTCTCTCTTCTATACCTGACCTTCTTGGTCAGGTCTGGTACGGCGTACACGTCCTCAGCCATGCTAGTTCATCTTCACTCTGCGCTCGTTGTAACGTCTTGTTGGAGAACTAGAAGTCCAAAAGAGGAACTATAACCCGCTATATGAGCCATGTTCACACTTTTGGGGTGTGGGACGTGTGAGATATAGATGCTATTTGTCGTGTTCTAAAACCATATACTGTACGTCACAACCACAGCTCTCAGACACGCTGAGAGACGTCTACAGGCATATTACTTCTGCTTCTATGTGCATTAGTGTTTCCGCCAGGCTGAAGGCGAGGGAAACATTATGTTTTGCACCCTCTCTGTGTGTGTGTGTGTGTGTGTGTGTGTGTGTGTGTGTGTGTGTGTGTGTGTGTGTGTGTGTGTGTGTGTGTGTGTGTGTGTGTGTGTGTGTGTGTGTGTGTCTGCGAGCACCTCCGGCACCGTTGGCCTGATGGCAGTGAAACTGTGCACAGACACACACACTCCCTGGATGCCAGAGCAGAACCTCTGCCCCACATTTTTCAGATCTGTTTCAGGCCTGTTATAGCGCCACCAGGAGGCCTGGCCAGGATTACTCGATTAAAATGGAAAAGAACAATTAGTCTGGTTGCCTACAGCAACCACGCTAATTAATGTAAATCTGGTTAAAGTCAAGGACACCTTCTTCTGTATAGGCACTCTGCATGTTTCTGAGGTGCTCAGGCAAGGAAGAACCCGCAGGATTGTCTCTTCATGGTCATATCTGTGGTCAGGTTGTGTTGCAGCTTGCCTGCGTGACGTCAGTGTGACAAGGTCTATTAGCACTCCTCTCATTCCTTCTATCACTCATAACCAGATGCTACCGGTTATATTATGCAAATGTACTGCATGCATGTTGATTAGGAGATGAGATGGGATGCACTTTATTAATCCCTGAATGGACATTAAGGTGTTACAGCAGCATGATGCATGATAAATAAAATAAGCAAGAGTAAGCGTTTGATGAGGGTGTGCTATGGTTTACCAGCGGTGCTACTCTATTTGATGTGTGGGCGCTGGTATTCAGGCGGTACTTACAACAACACCTACCATCAGCTCCCAGATACTTACCATCAGCTCCCAGTACTTACAAGAACACCTACCAGCAGCTCCCAATACTTACCAGTAAGACTCCCTAATCGGGAGATAAGCGACCGTCAGGTCGCATAATGTTGTCTGCAAAAAGCAACCTCATGGTCGCGCTAGAAGAGGGGCATGTGAGAAATCAGGGGTGGAGGTTGTGGTTTGGCAGCCAAGGAGTGTGTGAGCAAAGTTTGGCATGGATTGGGGCAATGGTGGCAGAGATAAGAGTAGGGGCAAAAGTGTGACTTGATGTGACGGACAGACAGACAGACAGATGGACAGCCGGTGGAGCTTTTCATAGTAACTTGCGACCTAACGGTCGCAACAACACCTACCACAACGTACAACAACACACAATTTGCTGCTGCTGCAGCAGCTGTTCCTCAGTCGTATACTGGACACAATACTGTTTGCTTGTCCACAAATGCTAAGTAGCCGTGCAGGAGCATTGGATTCAGTTTTTACATTCTGTGATTTAAATTAACACTGAGGATATTACCACACGTTGACACAAGGGTTTACAGGAGACAACGGGGGCCTCGTTAAACGGACGGCAAGGCCCCCCCCCAAACTGCCCAGCGGTGCCGAGACCCCCGCAGTTAAAGCCAAGCACCCAGAGAGTCGGCCTGCGGTGCAACACTTTGTTTGTTCTCCACACCGCCGTGTATATGGAATGGATGGGGGTCGAATGCAACAAATTAGAGCAGCAGCACCAACAAACACATCACTTATTTAATAGCTCCTGATAATTAGCTTGAATTAAAGTGGACACACACCGCTGGACCCTTTATCACACACACGCACGCACAAACAAGCACGCACACACAGTTTGATTAGTTTCCTCCTTTAGCTTGTGTGCATGTGCTTGTCCTCCAACAATACATTACAACTAGCCCTCTCTCTCTCTCCCTCCAGGGGTGTCACACCAAAATCTGGGCCCTGGGTACAAGGATTCATTGACTGGGAACACCTTATTACAAATTATTTTGTGCTTTAACTATTGAAAAACAAATCGTGAAAACTTTTGTCAAATCCTTGTTTCCCATGTTTCCCATCTCAAAATATTCAGTTCCAGGGCCCCCCACATGAAGCAAAATTTGAGTGCTTAAAACAATACATAATTCAAACATTTGCACACATTTTCACGACTTTTTCAGAAATAGCAGATATACAGGCTCGCAGCGCGGCACTCGTTGCCGCGCTGTGAGCTTGTATATCTGCTATTTTTCATATAGCTAAAGTATAAAATAATTAAGGCCCCTCCACCCTAACTCAGTCCCACTTTCCCACCCCCACTTGTGACACCCCTCTCTCCTCTCTCTCTCTCTCTCTCTCTCTCTCTCTCTCTCTCTCTCTCTCTCTCTCTCTCTCTCTCTCTCTCTGACCACTCCTTCTTGTCACCCGGTCTCCCAGTGAGTGTGTCCTCAGGGTGGTTCCTCCTTGCCAACAGACAAACCAAAATACACAAAGTCCCAGAGTCCCCCGACAAGCAGGCTTGGCAGGTGGTGTTATAATGCCAAAGCTTAATTATTCAAAACATTTTTGTTCCAATTTTTTCTCCCCGATTCAGTCCTTGCCAATTGGTGCTCTGTGGCTCCCCGTCGCTGGCCAACATCCCCCGCTGTTGTCCCGGGGAGGATGTAGACCACCTCTGTCCTCTTCTCTGACGCACCATGGAGTGACCAGACTCCATGTGAAACCAATATAGCTACAGTATTCTACTGTTGGTTACTGGGAGCTGACCAGTACAACCACAGTGTTTTACTGTTGGTCACTGGGAGCTGACCAGTACAGCCACAGTCTAAAACTGTTGGTCACTGGGAGCTGACCAGTACAACCGCAGTGTTTTACTGTTGGTCACTGGGAGCCGACCAGTACAACCACAGTGTTTTACTGTTGGTCACTGCATGTTCAACAGTACAACCACAGAGTTATACTGTTGGTCACTGGAAGCTGACCAGTACAACCACAGTGTTTCACTGTTGGTCACTGGAAGCTGACCAGTACAACCACAGTCTAATACTGTTGGTCATGGGAGCTGACCAGTACAACCACAGTGGTTTACTGTTGGTCACTACATGTTCAACAGTACAACCACAGTATCTTTGGTAACTGGGAGAAGACCAGTATAACTACAGTCTTGTTGGTCACTGGGAGCTGACCAGTAGCACAGTCTTCTACTGTTGGTCACTTATAGTAGCTGACCAGTACAACCACGGTCTTCTACTGTTGGTCACTTATCCACTTAGACCCTCTATAATTGGTAAAAGAGACCTGATTTGCACTGTACTTGATGAGGTCTTTTTCCAGCTTCCTCAACTCGCTTCACCAAAACAGCAGATCTACAAGCTCACAAGGCATCACATTGTGACCCATTGACTTCCTAAGGTTACGTTATGGTGCTGTAGGGTTAATGGAGCTGACAACCACAGTCTTCTACTGTTGGTCTATTAGGAGCTCAGCAGTACAACCACGGTCTTCTACTGACAATTACAAGTACTCCAATTCTATAAAAGCCTAATTCTATTTTTTAAACGAAAGCAACGTCCTCCACGCTGATGGAACGGCCATAATGTGTTGGCCGTCAGGTTGAGAGTTGAGAATGTGCAGCTCTAGTGGAGCAGGGTTAAGGTTAAGTGGTTGCGCTCAGCGGCGCCACCTCTCTGGGGGAGAGAGCAGTGCGTCATTCATTCATTCTCCCTGCCTGGTTGAGACTTTAACATTACAACAAGTGCCCACGCCTGCAGAGAGAAAACTTTACAGGCAACCAGCCAGCCAGACAGTAGGGGTAAAACGCTCAATCACCACCACAGAGACCCGAGGCGGGGTTCAATTCCCCCCAGCAGCAGCGGTGACTCACTCCCTCAATGGACACAAACAGGCCCTGTTCAATGGCCTGGAAGCAGGGACGTGCAGAGAGTGTTAGAGAGGCAGTGGGCTGACATTTCTAAAAGGGCTTTGGGGAGAACATATTGAAAATAGCAGACCTCCAAGCTCACAACGCGTCGCACTGCGACACGTTGTGAGCATGGATGTCGGCTATTTTCGGTGCTTGATACCACGGTGAACTAAGCATAATCAAGTCAATACTGGAGATGTGGCATAACAGGATGGATTTCTACACAGAGAGGGCAATTCTTTCAGCATAAGATGCTGCATTCAAGTTCAGGAGAGTTTAGACAAGATAATTCTCTTGAATGCTGCCTTCAGGTATGGCATGGAAAGAGGGCATTTGCAATTCTTTCACCATAGTAAAAACTGTATTCATGGTCTGGAGAGGGCACTTTTTACAGACTCCACTTTGTTTAGGTGGAAACAATGCGTTATGCATGCTGTGGTTGTGTCCTGCAGCTCAATGTGTGCGTTCCTGTGACGTTCTTTAGGGGGAAACAGTCTGATTTTCTCACCCACCCATTCCCGTACCCGCAAATTTATAATAGTATGTATGTATACACAATTTTAAGTGCTTGTCAGGGTGGGGTGGAGTACAAATCGGATTATTTTGTGGAACCACTCCGCTAGCAGTCCTCATTCCCTGTATAACTTCTCGTTGCATATTCTTTTGAGCGGTGCTCACTCCTACATCTGGCTTTGTCTGGCCCGCATTGGCCAAAATAAACGTATAAAAGTCACCACTCACTTCACACTGGTGTGATTTTTTAATCTCTATCTATGCATTATGTTGTTTGGTTACTTGATCCAAGTTCTATTGTTTAGAAAGAAATACACTGCTGGCTATTTTCTGTAGATAGCATGTTGTTTAGACACACATCAGGTTTGATGTTTCCCAGTGTGCCATTACTTTGTGGCATTTTGCGTGACCACTTACCGTGTCATTTTGTCGACTAAAGGGGGTCATTTCATTTCACTCTGGTCTCGCGCTCTCGATAAGAGCGCCCGCTAAATGCCTAAATTATAAATGGAGGGTGGGAAAAACAGACGCCAGACAGGCAGGCAGGCAGGCAGGCAGGCAGGCAGGCAGGCAGGCAGGCAGGCAGGCAGGCAGGCAGGCGGACGGCTCATTCAGACAGGCTGTCCAAACAGCCAGACACACGGCAGAGCCAGCCAAGCAGAGCGACAGCGTTCTGTCACAGCCTGTTTGTAAGTCTGGCACTGGCTGGGGGATTTCTGCTGCACGCTGCCACAATGCTCTGTGGCTTTTGTTCTCGCTGTTATAACAGGGTGGACAGACGGTTAAAACAGACTACAGACTAGCAGACAGTGAGACCAATACACTCTCGCTCCCCAAAATGCATATTGCGACTGCGAAACACACAGACAGACAGTTGAGGTGTACAGGTTACAGGGGGCTGCTGTGGGAGACAGACAGGCCTCCAGGAGGTCACAGATTATTACTATCTGACTAATTACATTGGCTGGAGGCAGAAACATGGGCCTCCAGTAGGTGATAATCAACGAGAAATTAAATGATTTACTGAATGTACAGAACTTCCGGTGGAAGGATGGTGTGACAGTTGAGCGGGTGTTCAAGCTGTGTGGCTGCGTTCCAATGTGGCATCGATATCTGTGTGGTGGGTCACTTGTGTGTGTATTGTGTGGACATGTGTGCATAGATAGATCAGTTGCCCAGAGGCAGCACAGCAGTTTAAGGTTACAAACAAGTAAGAAAAAAAAGTACTGTTGTGTACAGTAAAAAAAGCAAGGCACAATAAAGAAGAATATATACATAAAGTGTCAAAAAGCTGTCACAATAAAAGAAGCATACTACATAAAGTGTCAAAAAGCTGTCACAATAAAAGACGAATATACACTGTACATAAAGTGTCAAAAAAATTATCAACGCGTGTCACGTCACACACAAATAGCAATACTTAAAGCGTAACTTAACAATGCAGTGCCAAACAAAAGGGATCATAACAGTCAATGTGTGCATGTGCAGGAGTCTGTCTAAAGGGCAGTCCATACTGTCTCCACCAAACGTTTCGTCAGAGAGTCACAACATTAATTGGGAGTGCAGCTTTCCGAACTTAGGGGTAATGCTTTTCAGAAGTTGCGGGTGACGTCATCTTGTAGTTGAACCGGACCTTTCCGATGAAAGGTTTGGTGGTCAGAGACAGTAGACGGACTGCCCTTGAATCTGCTGTTTGTGTTTACATAAGGATGTGTGTCCATCCACGTCTGCATGTCTTTCCTTCCGCCTGTGCGTTGATTCTACAGGCTACACCACACAGATTTATATGTCTTTGTTTGTTTATGCGGCGTCTGCATGTTTGACTATGTGCGCGTGTGCGCACGTGCGTGCATACTTATACGTGCAGCAGGGGGAAGAGATTTCTGCTTTTTACATAAACGAGTCACGGCACAGAGGACAAATTAATCAGGGAGATGACAGAGGAAGCCAGGAGAACTCGTGGAGAAGTGAGAGCCCTTCTACCAGCAGAGAGGGTTGAGGCGAGTGACAGAGAAAACACTTTTAAAAGGTAGAGACCTATCGCGGCACAAGAGGGGTTGAGACGACGAGAGTGACAGAGCCGACATCAAAGAGATGCCATGGTGACAGAGATGATCTCACTAATGGAGGCGTTCTTCTCTCTCCCCACTCCACGTATGGGCCAATTAAATGGAAACATGTCACATCCATGAAGATGTACGCTAGACCGCCCGGGAAATGAATGAATGAATGTCAAACTATAGCGATGCAACACAATGAAATCCACAGTGTTCATGTGTTACTATATATGAGTGTTGGTTGCAAATGTAACCAGATGGGTCCGACAGTGCATTTCTCTGACATTTGCGTTTGTCCGACTCTCCCCATTATAGGCCCTATCCGTAACCTTAACCGCACACGTAGCCATGTAGTTGGAGTGATGAGATGTCGGACTTATTGGCAGTCCCCACCAAATGTACCCTTACGGGTCCATGCGGTTACACGTGTACACTCTCATTGTTAATAGTTTTAAACTGTATGCTGTATTCAATCACCATCAATCGCTTGTTCAGTAACATGGGTCTCCCCATCTTGATTGATTGATTGATTGATTGATTGATTGACAAAATGCATACGTGAACATATTTTGTAGTACATGTCAAAAGGGTAATAATAAAAGTTCCAGAGCTTATTTCCATTAGGAAACAGAAATATATTTTTATGGAATAACAATTTCATCCAATCAGAAATAATGATATCAGCTTCAATGTGTGTACACAATGTGTTCCAGTTCCAATTGTGTCGGGTCATTGTTTTGGTGTGTGTTCTGTTTGTCCCATCACTTCCAATCTCGCTTGTTACTATCCTGGATCCTGTATGAGTTCTCTCTCCTGATTGGATTCAACTGGTATCCTGACCAGAATCTTTTTTTTTCTCTGTTTGACGAAAATACTGAGAGAAAGAGGGAGACCTGTTTTACAGAACAATCTACAATCAGAAGCCATACTGTGTAACTTTTTTCAATCAAACAAAGGTTATTATTCTTTTTTTTCCCCTCAAAACTATTAACTCTACTACTGCCAGATTATTTATTTATTTATTGGGTCTGGTGCCATCAAAAAGCGGCTTACCTTTGCGACGTTATAGTAGATAGACAGACATTTATTTATTTATTATTATTATTATTTTTTTGATTGTGCAATAGTGCACTTTGGTCTGCCAGGCAGCAGAGGGCGGCGTCATGCAAGACTTAATGTGAATTTGCCTGTTATGTGTTGCCGTACATTCAGACCAGTCACTGGCCACAGAGCATCACGGCCAGAGGAAATCAACAAGGAAGTGAATTGGTCTCCGTTGATGTTAACGCATAATGGATTTTTTACACCATCACCGCGGAAAATGTGTTTACAGTACACGGCCGCGCGACCCCTCATCAGCTTACAGTCATCAGACGAGGTAAACGAACGAGCGCCGTATTGGCGCGCCGCGACCTGAAAAATTGGGGCGAACAGGAACGTTCAAAGCAGAATAAGAGTTAAGTAACTAAGTCAGTGTCTGCCCATGACATTTATGCCAAAATGAAAATTATTAATTTATTTACGTAAAGCTGGCCTTACACCTCATGACTTTCAAATGATTTCACGACCACGGTCACAGTCAAGTCGTAATAAAATAAAGATGAGTCAAGGCGCGCTCCAGTCATTCAGTCGTTACTCAATCGTTAGACATGAGGTGGTAGTTTGACCCGATCTTTACCCCGACATGAGACTCAGACTCTTTTGCGAGAGTATCAAACAGGTTTCGCAAGTCAAATCGTGAGAGGCATCTCACATCTAAAGACAAAAAGAAACAACAACATTATAAAGTCTTTGAAAAGTCACTAAAGTGCAACACATGATGCTGCTTCTTACGTACAAACTTTTCTTTCGGAAAATGATTTTCCATCATTCAAATAACTTCTGATGGCCAGTCTCAGAACCTTTTCACTCCGTTTTTTTATTTTTTTCCAAAGTCCCAAAGTCGGAAGGAGCATGCATTGGCCTTCAAACTGAAAACTAAAATGAATATTACAAAGAATATATTATTCTTACAGAGAAAATGATATCTCTTACAGCCACCTTTACGCTTTTTTATTTACTGTGTGGAGTGCAATACTTTGTTGTTGTTGTCGAGATGGATTCGACACGCAGACAGACAGCGGCGCTAATCACAAGCGAGCGTCAGGTACACACATCGTGTAACAACTTCAAAACCGCACGATAAACGCCATGGGAACGAGAGGCAAACACTGGAGAGGCTTGATCTGACAGCTGTCAATCAAAGGAGCGGAGAGGCGGGCGGCATCACATGCCAGCCCTGCTGAGAAGAGAGATCTGGATATCGTCGTTGTCGGGTGAAAACCTTGTATTTCCAAAACGAACGTTTTGCACGAACGTTTTGCATTTATCATTTTAAAAATGATTTAAACTAGTGAAAACAGACGATCTACAAGCACACAACGCCTCGCACTGTTGTGTGGGCGTTGTGTGCTTGTAGATCGGCTGTTTTCACTACTTTTGTGCGACGGCATTGTGAGATGAAGCAGGGCTTTACTTTGCAAAGGAACGTACAAATTAGAAACTTGGAGATACAAGGTTTCCACCCGACAACGATGATACTTAGCGTTCTAGATGTTGTAGCGATGTGAACATTGAAATGTACTGATTTATTATGAAGGACTCCCAGTGGGTGGGCGGTAAAGAAGTGCATTTACTTGAGTGCTTTCAGCCTTTTTTTAAGTATCTGTACTTTAGTACGCACAGGCACAGGCACAGGCACACGCACAGGCACACACACACGCGCGCACACACATACTAGATGGCGGTGGCTAGAATGACAAGCAGCAGTAGTCGTTTTCATTTGTTTGATGTTGTGTTTACCCAGAAAAAACACATTTCTCACAGACACTTAAAGGATGAAGAAGTACAATAAAGTCAGCTTTCCATCGTGGTCCTTGGTTTTGGACAAAGAAAACATTGCAACAGCAGTGTGCATTCGTACAAAAGAACAAGGTTAACCACCAATCCCCCGAAATACACCTAAATGGCTGTTGTACAAGCTCACAAGGTCTTGCGACGTGTTGCGAGTGGGAGCATGTCGACATTGCAACATAGCATCTGTTGGACGGTTCATCCTTTTGACACGGGTGAATGTTAACCTGGTGAAATGCTAACCTGCCAACGCGGGTGAGTAGGTGAGTCATTCCACGAAACCGGTACGATTTGGACATTTTTTTCGGGAAAATTTGATTGAAATGAATTACTTTTCTGAATAGCCCACACCATTAAGGACATATTTAACATGCAGAAAAACATATTTTCCCATCTCAGGCATTAAATTAATATTTTTATATGGAATAATCCATTTAACAGGGTTGACATTGATAACGGGGTTGAGTGTAACGGGGTTGAGATTTTTTACTCAAGATGGCAATTACTCTACCTGTGGTGATTAAGAAGAGACCACATGGCATGCATGACATTAGGAAATCAGATACATTGTTGAAATAATAAAGATATTTTTCACAAATGATTGTTTTCTATCTTTATTTCATGTAACGGGGTTGAGTTGTTAAGGTTTACGACCACACTATGAAAGTTTAAATGACTATAAATAGGTGTAAAAAGTTGGGAAATGTCCTCTTTCTGCAGCATCTTGCTCAGAAGACTTGTAGAATGCCATTGCATGTTGTTGATGTCACTAAAGGAGCAGTTCATACTTTTTACAGAGAGGAGAATGACTTTGTAACGGGGTTGAGTGTGATTAGGGGACGGAGCTATATTATGTGATTTTAATGATAAATCATCTATCTATTAAAATACTAAACATGACCAGCAATAGAGTACATTGCTGGTTTTATGTGAATAGCATAATTTATGCATTATTTTACATTTTTAGTAGTTATATCTCAAGTCCACTTTCCTTAGCAGCCATCGGGGACATGAGAAAATGGACAAAATAGGTGGTGTCTACTAAAAGAATTGAAGATAATTTCTGGAATTAAGATAAAATGTATGTAAGTTTTACACAATATTAAAGGGAACATTTCAATTAATGATAAAAGCTTTTAAAAATCAATTTTGGTGACCAAATAGATAAAATACAGCTAAAAGGATTAGAGGGACCTCAAATCGTACCGGTTTCGTGGAATGACTCAGCTAACTTGCCGACGTGGGTGAATGTTAACCTCTATGCCTAAACCTAACCCAAACCATGACCCTAACCTCAGCAACCGTGACGCGGTGAGTAGCTAACGTGCTGACTCCCGTAGTCGAAATGATGGGACATAGGAGTAGCGAGACTTCCCCGTTGCGAGCTTAGATCAACCTTTCGCCTGAAATGACACTCCCGAAATAGAGACCCCCGGGGCGAAAGTCGGTCACGGACCCAACCGAATTAGCACGTTAGACGCAGCCAAACAATGTATCCGCCCCGCAAACAATATCGTTTGTCTTTATATCCACCTGCTGTCGAAGGTAGACATTAAGCACCTGTTTAATATGTGGCTATTGTTTACGGCCCCTTATTTCCATAACATTTGCATACGAACAGTTAATCAAAAACGGTTCCCCGGACGACGCGGCCTGCCACAACGTCCTCGCCTGGCTGGGCTGGATGACGGAGTCTCCGGCTAATTGAAGGGGATGAGGTGTACTCATGCACACAGGGGCGTCACAAAAGGGGGGGGGGGGAGTGGGACTGAGTTACTAGGGCCCAAGGTGGAGGGGCCTTCATTATTTTATGCTTTAACCGTGCCGCGCTGGGAGCTTGTAGATCTGCTATTTTTGAAAAGTCGTGAAAATGTGTGCAAACACTTTGAATATATGTATTTTTTAAGCGAACATTTGTAACTCAAATTTTGCTTCTGGGGGGGTCCCTGGAACTAAATATTTTGAGATGGGGGTCCGTGGCCAAATACATATCATTTTGGGGGTCCTTCACTTGAAAAGGTTTGAGCACCACTGACATATAGAAGCATAGGGTTTTTCAAAAAACCTTAGAAGGATTTCAACTATTCAACGACGATTTTTCAAAAAAATAGCAGATCTACAAGATCGCAGCGCGGCACTCGGTGCCGCGCTGTGAGCTGTTTTTCAATAGTATCTGCTGTTTTTCAATAGTAGTACACAAAATAATGCATGATAATGTGTTCATGGGTACTCAGGGCCCAGAATTTGGTGCGACACCCCTGCACTCATCCACAGCCCACTGAGTCGGGAATGATTCGCGGCACATTACATCTGCCACGCCTTACAGAAGACGTTTCTCCTGCTGTACGTCCGCACGAAGTCAAACAGACTGGAAAGACAATGTAGTGACGCCTCTCGAGCTCCGCTCCGCTGAAATGGAGGCGGTGCAGCGTGCTTAAACTGCCAGATGATGACAGAAAGACTTGTGGCAGCCAGGCTCATTTTATTAATTTGACAAATTTGTTCCCTGGACATGCATGAGAGGCAGGTGCAGTGGACTGCGTGCGGTGTGTGTGCGTGTGTGTGTGTGTGTGTGTGTGTGTGTGTGTGTGTGTGTGTGTGTGTGTGTGTGTGTGTGTGTGTGTGTGTGTGTATGTGTACAGTATGTGTGTTTGTATGAACTGTTATGTGTTTATTTAAAGGGGTACTGTCACCTAAAGGGGTACTGTCACTTTAAAAAGTCATCTTAAAATATGAGTTAATATATTTATGATGTCATTGTGGGAATGCGCAAATTATAAGCCAATCAAATTAATTGATTGTACTTAGACTACTTACTGTACTGGTCAGCTGTTGTTGGGGAGCAAGGGGCAGATTACACTGTGACATGAGTTTCAGACTGTTTTCAGAGAGACCACGTGACCTACTGTATCATACTATTATAATTTAAGGGCGTGTCAGCGGGCCTTTAAGTATATATATCTGCACGCTTGCCTCTTCGACACGTACCTTTGTGCAGTTGCGTGCGTGCGTGCGTGCGTGCGTGCGTGCGTGCGTGTGGAAATGGAGTGCAGACAGATGTGATGAATTAGAGATTCAGTCCTGCTGGTGAGAAAAGTGACTGGTAAACAATGAATGGAGAGAGAGAGAGAGAGAGAGAGAGAGGGGGGGGAGATGGATTGTTTAAAAAAAGAGGAAGGAGAAAAAAAGCTGAAAAAAAAACAACAGGATCTTTCCGTTCCAATGGATCAGCGACTTTTCCAATTTTACCACAATTCTCATTTGGAATTCATTCCGGAGCGCATGCAGCGAGATATTATTAATTTGGGGAAATCAACAGAGAAATTGGGTCACCTGCGAGCTATTCATTTCACACTGCCAAAACAAATAAGCAATTTGAAAGAAGAGGCAGGGAGGGAGAGAGAGAGAGAGAGAGAGAGAGAGAGAGAGAGAGAGAGAGAGAGAGAGAGAGAGAGAGAGAGAGAGAGAGAGAGAGAGGAGAAACAGTAGCTAATGATGGAGAAAAAAAGAGTGAAGGGAGACAAGAGATGAGTAAAAAAAAAAAAAAACTAAAAAAGTCACCGATTTGAGCAAGCAATTGTTTAATTATAAAAGCACAGATTAGCAGAACAGATTTGGCGATTAAACTCCATATAAAGCATTTAGAAGCATAGATTAGGCTATCAAAGGATTATTTCACCCCAAAATGACTTTTTTTCTATTGATTACTCACACCATGGAGACTCGAGTTCAATATTATTATTTGTCGCATTCCTAAGAAAAAAAATGCCATTATAGTAAATTTACCCGGATGGTTTCCCCATCCAGGCATGCATTTGGGTCCCCATCGGGAATCAATGGGGGTAAATTTACTATAATCACATTTTTGTCTTAGCAATGCGACAAATACAAAAAATATATTATTGAACTCAAGTCTCCATGGCGTGAGTAATCAATAGAAAAAAAAATCACACCTGTGTGAACTGAGCGGTGGTTTATCTCCCCCCCCCTGTGTGTGTGTGTGTGTGTGCGTGTGTGTGTGTGCCTGGCCTGGCCTGGCCTGAAAACAGCGCCCCTCCCTTAACATGTGTGGTCATAAAAGGTACTACACCACAGGCTTGAGGCTACATACAGACAGACCCACCCACCCACATACATACATACATACATACAAACATACATACCTACACAAACGGCCACGCTATGGAGACGGTGTGACCACCGCTCAAAAATACATTTGGGGGGTGAACTACTCCTTTAATAGGTGAGAGATCCCCCCTATATGTGGAGTCTAGACACTGGTGGTGATGGAACAGAACTCTGGGACTGAGGTGGAGTTGGGGATGGAGGAGGGATGCTTGAACGCCGTCTGGAAAGACTTGTTTGAGGCGGTGCTATTTTATAGAAAGGAGCCTAATCGCCGATTGGCTGGCTGCAGACAGTCTTCCGGGTGGTACAGGGCTAAAGTCCCTGCCCCTCCGCTGTAGAGACCGCGGTTCAATTACTCCTAGGTGCCTCCATTTCGTCCCCCAGGCGCTCCAGCTATACTGGGATCTATTTAGCTTTGCCATGTTTGAATATCCGGTCTGGAGAGATTACGTGCATGCAAACAGTCTGTGTGTGGGCATGTACAGTATATGTGTTTGGAAATGACAGGATACAGTTTAGTTTTGTAGTATAGGTGGGCTCTAGACCGGGTGGCATTGGTTAAACAATTTAATGGATACCACAGGAAAGGTCAATCAATCGACACCCCTTGGAATAAGTGCACTGGGTGACCTTTTATCATCCTTTTTTTCAACATGCTGGTTACGTGATCACAAAACAAAGCAATATTGCCATTGAAAACATACGCATATAGGTGCATGATGTGTGGGTGCGTGCGTGCATGCGTGCTTGCATGAAAGTGTTATGCCATTATGCATGAAGGTTATAGGCAATGGGACTCAATAATGGTTACAGTAGTTAGTATTCATCAGATATTCAGAAGTATTCTTATGAGATTTAGGACATTCTAACAGATGTTTAAACCAGTGGCTGGGGGCAAAAATATTAATACATACGGATGCATAACAATGATGTTGACTGTCAGCACAGACATGACGTTTCATTCAAATCAGAGCCCAAATGAAGGTTTCTGAGGGATGGTAATCATTTTCATTCATAGTACATAAAGACATTGACCTTAATACTGAACTGCACACATTTCATCAAAACGGACGGACGAACGTCGTACCGCAATGAGACCCGTCGTTGCCGAGTTTATAAAAGTTGCATGATCTCTTTACCAGATGTGTGTTGTTTCATTAGAATTGTCACTGATTCAGTCATCAAACGTTAATGCAGTATTTAATCTTCTCACCTTGCCTCCTTGGCAGTGCATATTGGGGGAAACGTCTGCGGAACTTTAACTTTATTGGAGCTTGACTTCAACTAATGATGACACAGCGCAGCTTTTAAGAAAAGGAGGCCATGGGTTTTTATCCGTATTTGGCAAAGGGGTTTGTTCGATGCAATATAATATTTCTTTTTTTCAGTTCATTTCAATCCAGGTCTTCTCTGAATTAATGTGCCTTTCAGATGAAATTTGCCAAAGCGTGCAGATGAAAGGAGACAATTTTTATATTAACTCTGGCTTTGCCTCCCACTCCCTCCTCCCTCCCTGCTGTGTTTCCCTCGACTGATCATCTCTTTGTATTTCTGTCTCTCTCTCTCCCCTCTCCAGGACAACCCGCTGATCCTGCAGTCTGACCGGAATGTGACGGTCAACGCCAGAAACGAGCAGGGACAACTGACCGGTCAGCTGACCGTGGGTAAGAGGCAGACTTGACATTTTGTTGACAGACTCTGTGTCGCACAGTTATCATCATTGATCATGTCAGTGTGGGCTGATATTAGAGATCCAATATTGGTCAAATTGGCATTGATATCTTTTATTTTGCAGATACAGTATTCGGTATTTTATTTTATACTATTTAGGTATGGAAAGGCCTGTTGTGATGATTCAAGGCCGCAGCTTAATTATCTGTTTTCTGTATAAAGTATAGAAGTTTTAAACATCTTTACAACATTTAAGTTATGCATCAGTTGTGCATCAGTTGTGCATCAGTTGGCCTAATAAGTCCGGTCATATTAAGTTTGCATGAATCACAGTTTCTGTATGACACATGTGAGGTAAACCCTACTGGAAACTAGAGCTGGAATATCGGTGTTGGTATGTGACCATTAATCGGTTATGGAATATCAGACAGAATTTCAATATCTTGCATCCCTATATAGGCTGTGCAGAGTTGTCTCTGTCCTCTTTGTGTCATTTGCTGAATCAAGAAAACCGTTGTAAGGCTGTTGTCATTTTATTCTGAAGTGTGTTTGAAAAGGGATTGGATTGAGCCTCCGTCATCGCGGGTTGCTTTACTTACCAGAGTGCCAGTGTGTCAGTGAGTTGCTGGATTAGCTGCACATTTAGACCTCATATAGTGTTGACCCAAGCAGGTTCACGGGGCCAGGGTTTTTACACAACCGTAAGGGAAATAAAAGGGTCAGATTATCCAAAGAGGTTTATGTTAAGAAAGCGTCAGGAGGGCCAGTAGAGCTCTTTTGCTTGTGCTGTGCAAGTAAAGCTGACCAACAAAGCTATAGGACAGCCAACCCACTGACATTTTGTATCACCAGCCTGCCTTGCGTTGCGTCAGCCGCTTCTCAAAGTTTTCAAAGAAACTGTGATCTCCGGACCAGACCGGCATTGGCTGTGTTGCACTCTAATATCACTGTACACAGGGGAATGTGTAATGTCAGTGGGTTTGTTGCGTTCACATAATTTAAGCCATTTAGGCCTAGAATTATTGAATGCTTTAACTATTGAAAAAAATAGCAGATATACAAGCTCACAGCGCGGCACCACTGCGAGCTTGTAGATCTGCTATTTTTTTTTTAAACGTTGTGAAAATGTGGTCAAATCTTTGAATATATGTATTTTTTAAATAGTTTGTAACTCAATTTTTTTAGATGGGGGTCCGTGGGCAAATTTATTTCATTTTGGGGGTCGTTGACATTAAAATGTTTGAGAACCACCGACATAAAACATAGGTTTAAAAAAAAAAAAAAAAAAAAAAACCTTAGAAGAATTCAAAAGACACTTATATATAGAATCGGTTCAAAATCGGGTCAAAATACAAATTGTCATGATTTTTCAAAAGAGTGCCACGCTGTGAGCTTGTATATCTGCTATTTTTCAATAGTTAAAGCATAAAATAATAATAGCCTACGCAATAATGCGTACCCGGTATCAATTATTTAATGGCCCATTAGCTTGCTGCACTGCAACCCCCTCGCCACTATCAGGCAGCCACAGAGCCATTCAAGCGCTGTGGAAGATCACATCGTCCACAGTGCCATTCCTCCCTCTGTTTATTCAATCAGAATGGAGGGGGGAGAAATCCCTGTGCAGCAATCTCATTGTTACATGCAACTGACTGCTAAATCTGCCGGGCCACACGAGACAGACAGAGAGGAGCTGTCTAGTCTAGTCTGGGTGCTGTCGAACAGCGGTTCTCAGTCGTGTGGGCCGATGGTGGGTAGACTTTGCAGTGGGTCCCCAAATAATTTGCAATACACACACATGGTTTGATTCCCGGGAGGGAGCAATGCATCCAGTTTGGCGAGACTACGACAAACACAGTTGCTGTTGTTCCCGAATTGTGTCTGTGTTGTTGCACCAGCAACTCCTGGTTGTAGCCCATGGTTTCAGCTACAGTAGTTTAAGAATGACCTGTTAATACAGTGCCTATCCCGAACTAGTTTGGGATAATTTGGACCGTATTAACGTCCTGGGTGCTTTTTTTTTTTTTTTGCGCCGCGCCGCGCCGCCGGCCATCATCTGTTTACACGGCCCGCGAGAGCGTCGCGCCGCCGATATTTACCATCCACTCCAATGCAATCCAGGATCTTTAGAGCTCATTTTCTCTGTTCCATGCATATCCATGAGGTGTGCAAGGTTTAATCATGGCTAAATCGCCGAAAATAGGGCTTCTAAAATGCTTGGTAGCCAATAGCTAACTTCAAGCTAACTTCATCCTGTTCCTGTACATGCACAAAGGAAAGTGTTCAGGCGCATTATGGCTGCGCACGGCTTGTGCATATACCAGCGTATCTCTATGGTGTTTTCTATGGCCATTGGGCGCCCTCTAGCGGTGAAAGCTGGCACTGAAAGTGTTAACCTGCATTGTTAGAAGAAAAAAAAAGAAAAAAAAAACTTTTAACGGCTTACCCAAAGTAAGTTGATTGTTTCTCTTGAACCATTTGAAATAAATGCATGGGCATTGTCTCATTTTTAAGGTAACACATTGACGTCTTTCCGTAATACAAGTTTGAACGTACTTGAATAGAATGTTTTAATTCTCTCCTAAGTATTTTCTATAAATAGACACCTGCATAAAGGCCCTTTCCCACTGGGCGCGATAACAATACAAAATATTATTTTCAATTGAAGTGGATGGCAGCGTCCACACCACAACAATAAAGCCATCATAATTGATTAAACGCCAACATATGGTTATCTTTCTCGTTATCGCGCTCAGTGGGAAAGACCCTTAACAGTAGGGGTGGGCAATATAATCGATATGGCAATACATCGCGATAGTTTATTTGCCAATACTGTATCGATACTTCAGGCCGTAGTATCACAATACTTTGCGGAAAATAGAATAATGTTCCCATGCATAGGAACCAATGGTAGAAGTCAGGTCCTGACACTCTGCTGCCTCAAGATGTCGCTTTACTATAGTAGCTACTTCCCCTTCCCACGGTTCAGTGAGTGAGGTCTCTCGAGAAAATGGCCGCAAACGACAAAAACAACAACATTAGAGCAGCGTCTTCGGCTTTTAAAGCTGATATATCGCAATAGTATCGCATCGCAAATATTCGCAATATATCGTGATACTATTGCATCGTGACCCGAGTATCATGATACGTATTGCATCGTGAGATTCTTGCCAATATCCACCCCTACTTAACACTGCTATTATCATCTACAGTATGAGCGGTGTCCCTGTCATCGCATGTTTTCAGATGGGTGTCTGTGGTCAAACACATCTAGGGGTCGTCAGGGGTCGTTGTTGTGGAAGTCTGGTGGTTTGTTTACTCACCGCAGAAGTGCTTTGTCATACAGTAAATGTCCTGCTAATCATGTTGAACATGAACAAAAGGTTTTAATGAGCATTATGATTTAATGAGGGGAAAATAAAGCTAGTAATTATTAATGACATTTGGACAAATGCATTATTCATCGGCGAGTCATTATTCATGTGTTCCTGAATAAAACGTTTAGAATTCAAGGACGCTCCTCGACGACAAAATTGCACAGTGCCTGTGCATATATATGTGCATGTGTCTCGCGCACGCCCCCACACACAAACACATCCACACACGTACGCAGACTGACACAAACACATTAGGGAAGCACACGTATGTGCACATATAAACATTAGTAAGACGCCTCAGGGCGACAAGCCACAGTGGACATCAGGGATCTCCATATATGGGCATAAAAGGGATTTGTTCCCCTGGCATCACAGGGATCTCCATATCTCCATATATGGGCATAAAAGGGATTTGTTCCCCATGCCATCACAGGGATCTCTCAAACAGGGCATCATTAATATTGATGACATCAGGGAACTCCATATATGGGCATAAAAGGGATTCTGTTAGTGTGACATCACAGTGAAGCCAGAGCGTGATGTCAGAGCGGCAAACCCATTCTGGTAGAGTGGTTCCCCTGACATCACAGTGACATCAGACCATGATGACACATTTTTAGTTTTTTACGGTCTATGGGTTTGCCCATAGACTGTATACACGTCTACACGCGGACACGCCGTGACGTTTCTCACGGTAAACTGCGACCTTAGGTCGCAATTATGCACGCAGCCATGCACGCACACACCAGTGGTGGTACATTTACTCAAGTACTGTACTGTTTCATTGTTATGTTTTTTACTTTACTGGAGTATATCAAATTTTCAGTACTTACAGTAAACTTCTACTCCACTTCGTCTCAGAGGCAAATATAGTACTTTTACTCCACTACAATTATTTGAAAACTTATAGTTACTATATCACTTTGTAGATTTTGATTATTATTACAAAACACTTAAGCCTCGACCATTTGAAAATAGTCGATCTACAAGCTCACAATGTGTGGCGATGCAACTTGTATACTTTTTTTAAATTTAAACATTTCAAAACGGGATGACATTTTATATAATGAGTACTTTATAGTTTTGGCAGACTTCCGGACTTTCATGAATTTCTACATTGCGGTATTACTTTCTTCCACCACTCGTGCACGCACACACGCACTCACGCATGCACCCACACACACACTCGCACACACGCACGCATGCACACACACACACAAGGCACGCAAACACACAACAAACACAAAGACAGACAGCGATCAATAATCACAGGCCGGCCCCCACATAGACTTTGAAATGGCATTTTATTGGATCCCTTTGATGCCCGGACCCCCTGTAGTGCAGAGACCCCTGTGCCTTCAGTCACTTTCATGAAAAAGTCCTTCTTTTCAGTTCATTCCAGTTCACTTTCAGTTCAGTAACGTCAGACCACTGCCGTAGTATGCATCACAACACCGTGAAATCGTTCGGCCGTGCGTCGGCTCTCTCATACCGTAGGGGCTTTCAAAGTTGTTTGACTCGGGGCAACCCGGTAAACAACTTTTTCATCCACGGCACTCCTGAATTACACTGCTACTTTTTTGGATCTTACATCATATTACGTGATGTAAATATGCACATCTTTCCACCTGAGATATGGTAGGCTATGTCACAGAGAAATATCGGTTTCCATCGGAACTGACTGAAAATAACTTTATACTTGACGTTTAACCGCGGTGAAGAGAGTTGGCCTTGGAGAGATGGCATAGAACTCATCACGTACAGTGCAAATCAGGTCTGTTTTAGCATAGTGAATTGATATTGATGTAGCGATAATGAATAATTCCAAATATTATCCGATTATTCTGCATCACCCCTGGACTGGCATCACAGCACTAACTTGTGTTATAGACCACTGCCATAGTATGCATCATATCATAACACGATGAAATCTTTCTGCACGTGACATGACGCGTAGAAAAATCTTTCGATAGTTCTACGTGTCATTATTTCGACTAAGGGTTAGGGTTAGGTTTTAGGGTTAGGTTTAGGCATAGTTTTACTGAGGTTAGTGTAAGGGTTTGGGTTAGGTATAGGACTATGCCTAACAGTCACCAGGTTAGCATTCACCAGCGTCGGCAGGTTAGCATTTCACCAGGTTAACTCATTGAATGCCATTTCAAGATGGCCCCCAAGTACCAGACTGCCACTATCCTAGATTTCTAGTGCACGGATCAATTTTTAGTGCACGGATCGTGCACGCCCATGCACCATATATGCGTCATATGTGTAGTACTTTTTAACAGCTTTCAAACAAAAACATCCGCTTGGAAATCCGTTCAGGCATTCATGAGTTACAAGCCTTCAAAGTCAGACAAAACAGCCATTTTTGACATTTTGAAAGATGTGTTTGTTTGTTATGGGGCTACACATGCAATTTCACAATTGCGATCATGCCTAATACATTTGAGGCATTTTTAGAAATTTTTTTATAAATTTTTTTTTTGAAAAAAAGCCATTTTTTTTTCAAAATGGCTTCCAACTCGGGAAACTCGGGCTCTGGCAGCCTGGGAGTACTGTAATAACTACCCGTGTTGAACAAATGTTATGTCGCAATATCGACACGCTCCCAAGCATTACGATACAAGAATATTTGTCTTTATTTTGTATTTTACAGTGTCATACAGTGCCAAGGTTTCGTCTTTTTGTTGTATGGAGTCCAGTGATCTTTGTTTTTTGAGTTCTGTCTCTTTCCACCCCTCTTTCCATTGCCACACTTGCCGGTCTCTCTCTCTTGGCAGTCAGAGTATGTGCCCAGCCATTCTCCTTCTCCTGACGTCTGACAATATCAGACAGTGATGGTGCCACCCCTGGCCTTCTCATCACCTCCTGAGTGCCGTTAAGAAACCAAACCATTTCCATTCCAAAATATAAAAAAAACCTGGCCAATCTACAAGCTCTCAACATGGCGTTATAATGTGTTTTTGTAGTCCGGGTTCCCCGGGAGTCACTGAATGCATCTTTTGGTTCTGGAGCTGAAAAGAGGTAATTGCCATCCTCCTGAGAACTCTACTGACACCGCTGGGCTCGAGCCTTTTCTTCTGGCCTTGAGCAGAATTAGATTCCCCCCAAAGCTTTCGCTCAACTGGCAGGGAGGGAGAGAGAGAGAGAGAGAGAGAGAGAGAGAGAGAGAGAGAGAGAGAGAGAGAGAGAGAGAGAGAGAGAGAGAGAGAGAGAGAGAAGCATGCAGCTTGGTTCCAATTTGTCTAAATCCAATAATTAAATTAGAGACTATAATCGGTGGACACAAATATACAAATATGTTTCAGTTCATGTCTTTCCCTTTGCTGGTCTACCATTAACTCTCCTACTGCCAGATTATTTATTTATTTATTGGGTCTGGTGCCATCAAAAAGCGGCTTACCTTTGCGACGTTATAGTAGATAGACAGACATTTATTTTATTTTTTTTTTATTTTTTTTTTATTGTGCAATAGTGCACTTTGGTCTGCCAGGCAGCAGAGGGCGGCGTCATGCGAGAATGAATGTGAATTTGCCTGTTATGTGTTGAAGAAGAAGAAGACCAGTCACTGGCCACAGAGCCTTACAGCCAGAGGAAATCAACAAGGAAGTGAATTGTTCTCCGTTGATCTAACGCATAATGGATTTTTTACACCATCACCGCGGAAAATGTGTTTACAGTAGACGGCCGCGCGACCCCTCATCAGCTTACAGTCATCAGACGAACGAACCGAACGAGCGCCGTATTGGCGCAGAGGTCAGTGGGGAATTGGGGCGAACGTGAACGTTCAAAGCGTGGGGAGAGTTAATAAGCTGCTGGTTGTGATCGAGTTGAAAGTTCCCATTCTGAGGCTCTGGCGACGTGCTGTAAATGTTTAATGAAAACCTCTGAGTAGTGTTTCATATTTTCTGCAGAAGGCATTTACTAAAAATAAGAAGGATTTTTATTGCAACGGCAGAAGGAATAGCACATAGTCATGTTTTGTGAAAGTTTGAGAGATAAGACGGAGACGTTCGATGCTACCGGATGATGTTTTTCATCTCTGCTATGTAGGCAAGGAGGGACGGATATTGCGCGCACGTGTGTGTGTCTGTTGATAGTTAAACTCGCAAACGAATCGACCAATCTTGCACGCACACACACAATTATTACACATTAGGGATTGAAATAAGCTCCAGCTGTTAGCGTGTGCGCGCACGCATGTGCGTGCACTCGCGCGCGCGCGTGTGTGTGCTCGTGTGCGTAAGCCTGCAGGTCTTGTAAGCTGCTAAAGAATATCCTCTGTGTCTGACTTACTAAAGCACTCTGGAAAAGTTAACTTATACCCACACTGTCACACACACACACGCACGCACGCACGCACGCACGCACGCACGCACGCACGCACGCACACTCATGAGTGCACAAACAGGAACAGCTTTTGGGCCCATAATTCCCCAGACACGAGGAGGCGTGCCAAGCGCGAACAGGGGTTCCATCAATAATCGCTTAATGACACACACACACACACACACACACACACACACACACACACACACACACACACACACACACACACACACACACACACACACACACACACACACACTAGGACAGAAGACAGAAGCGTTGCCACCTGGGGAATTTCTTCTGCATGGCTCCGGAATTAAGACCCCCTACATCTCCTTACTCAGCATTTTGGCTTATACGTGCACACACACACACACACACACACACACACACACACACACACACACACACACACACACACACACACACACACACCCCGTCTCTATCTCTGTCCCTCTATCAATTCCGTTCAACTCAAAAAAGGAGCTTTTTGGCATGAGAAAACATACGTTTACACTGCCAAAGCAAGTGTCAAAGCAGGGAGGCAGGCACGCAAGTACGCATGCAGGCAGCTAGAAAGACAGACAGACATGCAGACAGACAGACAGACAGACAGACAGACAGACAGACAGACAGACTGATAGACGATTAGACGGCCACTCCTTACCCTGAGACAGACAGTGAGAGAGGGAGAGACATTGCCTTGAGCATTCATTTGTATTTTATGACTCTCTCCTCCAACAACCCTCCCATATCTCTCTCTCTCCCCCTCTCTCTCTCTCTCTCTCTCTCTCTCTCTCTCTCTCTCTTTCCCTCTCTCTCCCTCTCTCTCTCTCTCTCTCTCTCTCTCTCTCTCTCTCTCTCTCTCTCTCTCTCTCTCCCTCCCTCCATTCTGTGGCGTGTCTTCAGCCTGCTCATTAATGTGAGTGAGAAGCTGTCATCTTTGTCTTGTGAATGAGTGTCCATAAAGATGATGAGTGAACTCTCTCTCCACCGCACACGGTACTGCTACCACCTCCTCCTACCTCTGCTTAAAGCAGTGTCTGGCTGCAAAGTAAAGCACCGTCTACTCACTAAAGAATACTCTACACCAGGCGTGTCAAAACTTTTTTTCAAACGGGGCCACATTAGAACATATTTAAACACCCAAGGGCCAGCTATATCTACTGACAAAATGGGTCCCACGCTAATTTACGTACAGAATAAGACAGAATAAAGTCATAATATGAAATAAAGTGTTTGTAATTAGAAATAATATGTTTTCATTAGACAGACACAAACACGGTTAAACTCATTCTGTGCCAATGACTGCTTATGACGGGTTTTTTCCAATAGCCCTGTGTGCCAATGACGGCTTATGACGGTTTTTGTGTTTTTTACATAGAAAAAAAAAATAATAATAATAATTTCATTTTTTTTTTTCTAAAGATGTCAAAATGACCTGAGATCAGAGAGATGCTTTTCTCTGTTTGTGTGTTCGCTCCCTCGTTTAGCTGATTGAGAAAATGTGTGTTCATGTGTGTCCATTCTAGTGGATGGACACTTTTTTTCATTCAAACAGCTCTATCTCTGGAACCATTTGTCCGATTGCCAAAATTCTTTTTTGCCACTGAATCACAACAACTGTGTCTGTTTCTGTGGGGGAAAAAATAATAAAAAAAAAATCTTTTTTTTTCATTGCATAGTAAAGAAAAACATACAAAATCTCGGCACAGCTACCTTGGAGCCATTTTGGCATCTGGCACAGAATGAGTTAATACCCCTACATCATGTTTTAATCATTTAACACAGATCTTCTCAGGGGGCGCACAACCTCTTTCATGCTGTATGTCCAGTTTGAGTCAGAGCCAAATATCAATTGCTAGATATCTAGAAACGCTTGGGAAGAAATCGCCGGGCGCTATAATCGCGGCCAGATCTTCTCACAGTGTTTTTCACAAAAATTGAGCAAAACCTCGCCGCGCAGCC
Source organism: Nannobrachium achirus (assembly GCF_963921795.1). Taxonomy (NCBI): domain Eukaryota; kingdom Metazoa; phylum Chordata; class Actinopteri; order Myctophiformes; family Myctophidae; genus Nannobrachium; species Nannobrachium achirus. The sequence continues at coordinate 13,780,547 of NC_137812.1, forward strand.
CGATCTAACGGCAGATCGCCATTTTTGACGGCGAGCGCCAAAAATGGTCGGCGACTGCACAATCGGCTCAAAAGGTCGGCAGTGTGTTCGAGCCCTTATTCGATTTCTAATTGGAACATAATGTAGGGGTAATTAAGGTATAACTGTGTTTGTTTCTGTCTAATGAAAACATATTATGTTACATATTATGTTAATATCTTATTATGGCTTTATTCTATTCTGAACTGTAAATTATAGGGTGGGACCACAAAGTGGACCTTCGGTCGGACCATAACAAAGTTACATACATATGCATCGCAATTACAATATTTTATTCAACTATCATCATCAATATTTGATATCAATGGTCTTTTGTCAGGTGTGTGCTCTGAAAAAAACACAAATAACTCACATTACCAAAGGTAACCAGACGTGCAAGGTAAAAAAAAGACAACAACAAAATAGTCTTTCTTTGACCCCTTCAGAATGAGACAACAGGGAACAAGGAATCCTGACAAATTATACTATAAAATGTTCTTGTTTGAGCGCTGGCTGGCCGGCCGTACAAAATTTGTCATCAGGCCGCACTTGGCCCCCGGGCCACACTTTGGACACCCCTGGTCTACACACTACACTAGTATCTATTCTACACACTGAAGTATTGTCTGCAAAGTAAAGTATTGCCTTTAACTCAGAATTGCACTATATTTTTCGGAATCTTTTTGATATTGCACTGACTGAGTATAACAGACAGTACTGTAGAAGACAATGTCTTTTTCAGAGTTATGTGGTTATATTTAACCTAAAAGACTTAGCCTAAAAGACTAAGACTATTCCCAAAATACTAAGACTGAAAGAATAAAACTAGGCTAACACTAAAATGTTTTGATATTTAGTCGACTAGTCCAGACTAAACTAATTCAGAAGACTAAACAGGACTAAGACTAAGACTAAATAAAAATTGTCTGAAGAAATGAACATCTGTGAAGCTGTATAGATGGAAAGTAATTGTGTGAATGCAGTTCTCCGCAATGCGATGGATCCAGTCCTATAGGCTGTTGGTTTGGATTAAATAAAGCCTTATAGCGCTGGTATTCACCAGAAACCTTGATGTTCCATAAGCTCTGATGGATGCAGTAATGCATCGAAACGTCCCCAGTCTCTTTCTTACCTGTACTTTGTGCACTTTTAATAAAGAAGTTTCTCCAGTGACATCTGTCTCCCATTTGTTCCAAAAGGTTTCTCTGTGTGGAGCATGGTTTATAGTAGTTTATCAGAATCAGATAAGAACTTTATTGTCACTTTACAGCTCCATAGTTGTTTTGTTGTTTACAGGAAGATATAAGAAAATAAGAGGGGGGAAGAGGGGGAGCAAAGAGAAAAAGACGTCAGACAGCCAGGAGGGCTGTGGACAGTTCAGAGACCAGCCTTGCAGTGACATCATCAATGAGGAATCCAAGCTAATAGAAACCACAGTCTTTCTATAGACCAAATTCACAGCCCGCCCACGCTTGCACACTCAACAGATTTCTCAGCATCCCCCGGGTGCTGATGTCAATTTAGAAGGGGAAACTATAACAGAAATAGCTGGACTTAAAGCCAACAAATCATTATTTCGAACGGTAAAGTAAATTATACCGCTTTGTGCCTTTTACTATCTTGTGTTCTTGATCATGCTAGCCGTATTTTATACATTACTATTTGGAAATTGCATTAAATTTGCGATTTCTGTGTTAACTCTATGGGATATTAGTAGTTTTTCCCCTACTACCATGACATCAGCGCCAGGAAGTTGCGTAACGTGAATTCGGTCAATTCCTGGAAAGTTAGCATGCCATAAGCCATTGGAATCCATTGTTCTCATGTAAAAATCTAAATAATACAAATGTAATCTTGTTTTATTGATGATCACTGGTAGGCATGTTTCTGAAGAGTCCACCACTGCCCTCCTATGAGAGACAGAGTAGAAAACAATTTGAACCATTTTATCGCGAGCATTAGTGAGGACTGTCTGTGTATTGTCGTTGTCAGGTGGAAACCTTGTATGTCCAAAACCGTTCCTTTTTTATTATTTTAAAAACTAGTTAAGTTTCACTACTTTTGTGCATCACTTTTGTATGATGAAGCTGGGCTTTAATTTACAAAAAAAACAAAAACAAAAACATACACATTTGAAACATCGAGATACAAAAGGTTTCCGCTTGACAGTGACAATATGAAGATTGGTTGAAAATGGTTCCTTTAATTCAATTCAATTCAATTCAATTTTATTAAAGTGTCAAATCATAACAAGTTATCTCAAGACACTTTACAAAGGCTAAAGAGCCATGAGAGAGAGAGAGGAGAGAGGGAGAGACAAGGGAGAGACAAGGGAAAGACAGACAAGGGGCACACGCACACACATACACAGGTCCTGCATGCGTATGTACAAGAACGAACAAAGCAAGGTGTGAAAGAGTATCGGCGCATTGTTTATGAGATAATGTGCAAACAGAGTATCAATGTAAGTTCAACCACATAGTCCATAGATTATACAGTGTGGTACAGTGCACTTTATACAGTGTGGTACAGTACAGGGTGCTTTATATACAGTAGTGTGTTTGTGTAACAGTACAGTACAGGGTGGTTAATATTGTTGGGTACGGGGGAAGCCTTGGTGGGCCTTGGTGGAAGCAGGACCACACTCATTTATTGATTTCAGTTTTCCTCTCTGACAGTCCTGCATTCTGTGCTGTTTTAAAAAAAATAAGAAAACCCTCAAGTAAGGACATTTTCTATGCTGCAGTGTGAGAAATTGCTGTGTACCGTGTGTGTGTGTGTGTGTGTGTGTGCGTGCGTGCGTGCGTGCGTGCGTGCGTGCGTGCGTGCGTGTGTGTGTGTGTGTGCACGGGCACGCAGTGACAGACTTGTTTTGCTTTTTTTGCCTTTTGCTGCTGTCTTATTGACTTTTCATTTTTCTAAGTGCACAGCCCGGGGTAATGAATGGCCTTGATCCCTGAGCAAGAAAGAGGCTACAGTGGCAGTCATTACTACAGAGGGTGGGAGAGAGAGAGAGAGAGAGAGAGAGAGAGAGAGAGAGAGAGAGAGAGAGAGAGAGAGAGAGAGGAGAAGAAAGACAGACAAAAGATAGAGGCAAAGAGGGAGTGTGCGTGCGGATGCGCACACGCGCGTTTGAAAGTGACAATGACAAACAAAACGCCAGAGCCAACTTCATAAAAGTCACTTTCATCACACTCACACTCACTCTCTCTCTCTCTCTCTCTCTCTTTCTCCCTCGCTCTTTCATTTCACAAAATATACCTCACCTTCCCCCTCTCTGCCTGTTCTGTCTCTTCTATGCCCTCCTCCTTCTCCTCTCATCAAGCTGTTTACTAAATTATCCATATTCTGCACCCCTCCCCTCGTGCAGTGGTGGAAAGTAACTAAGTACATTCACTTAAGTAGGCTACTGTAATTAAGTACACTTTTTAGGTATTTGTACTTTACTTGAATATTTCCGATTTCCAATACTTTTACTTCTACTCCACTACATCTCAGATCCCAATATTGTACTTTTACTCCACTACATTTATTTAAATAACATAGTTACTAGTTACTTTAAAGGTACTGTATAAATTATAATTATAAAACATAGATTAACTACTTTAGCCCTATTTTAAACCAAGGCTATTTGAAAATAGCCGATATACAAGCTCACAGCTTGTAGATCTGCTATTTTCAAACATTTTGTACTTTTACTTTTAGTCCTTTAGGTACATTTTGATGCCAGTTCTTTTACTCAAGTAAAAGTTGAATTCTGGACTTCTACTTGTAACAGAGTACTTCTACAATGCAGCATTGATACTTAATTAGAAAATGGCAGTACTTTTTCCACCACTGCAAGCTATTTACTAAATTATCCATATGCTGCACCCCTCCCCTCGCGTTCTGTTTTATCACTCTCTTCTTATTAGAGCCAATTCCCTGTGCAGATTGCTCCCCCCCCCCCCCCCCCCCCCCCCCCCCAACCCCCAACACTGCCCTTCATTCATTTCTCCGTTATCTTCCTTGCCTTCGTTCCACTAATTATGTTTTTCTCTTATCCGAGTGGAATCTCTCACCTCGCCTCTCCTGGTGTAGCTGCGTAACCACTGGATTATCGCTGCTTCCAAAATTAGGCGATTGTGAGGCAAACACTTAATGGGCGGGTCGGGTGATGGGCGGAAATTTGAGATAATTTCGGACAGCAGACGTGATTGTCATTATGAGCGACGCCGCAGGTTACGGCATGATTTGAGGCTTTTCAGTAACCGGGGAATGTGGCGCCTCGCAGTGTTGGGTGTAGCGGCGTTATAACTAGGGTTGTTCGATGTGGCCTAAAAATAAAATCTCGATTTATTTCTTAGAAAAGTCGATTTTCGATTCCGATTTCGATTTTTTGGTAAAAGAATAATACATTGTTTCAACTATGTTGTTTTCATTTAAAAAATGCAAGGACATGATTTTTTTTATTATTGTTTTATTTTTTAATTTTTTTATATAGCCAAATAGCAAAATCTAATGCGGTGAGCCCTGCCCAGTCTGACGAGTGCTGCACATGCATCAAAGAAATTACACATCAGAGATAAAGTAGTATTAATTTGGTGTCGGACCTTGTCGTCCTGCTTTAGGAGGACCGGGATGTGCACTTTTTGCCCCGTGCAAGGCTCCAATGAGTAAGAATTACCCTAATTAAAGTGAAAATCGATTTTACGATTTCTTATTTTTTAAATCGTCCAAAGGGAAAAATCCCGATTTCGATTAAAAATCGATTAATCGGAAAACCCTAGTTATAACTAACGCCGCTACGTAACGGCACTGGGTTTTGCTGTAACGGAGTAACCTAACGAGTTACTTTTACAATATAGCAGGATCGTTACCCAGTTACATTTTCCAAAAATAACGGCGTTATTTTTTACATTTAAGACCTATATTTCCCTGTCCTTTCTGTGCACTCCTCATCTTCTCTGTCAAAGGAGACATGCACAGGTCCGTCCCACTCGCCACTGACTGTTAAAAAACGTGACCGACCAGAAATGTGTTTCAGTCAGTGGTGGTTGCGTAGTCAGTCTTCAGTTTTATATAGGTTGGCACTTCTGGTGTAACACCGGGTGGCTAGTGGCAGCTTTGTGAAGTGGAAGAGTGGCGACAAACTATCTGTGCTCGTGTCTTGTTTACATATAATTTACAGTCGTGCATGGCAGGGTGACAGAGAGGTTGCCTTTTAGTAAGGCTGTGGAAGTATTCACACTATTTTTGGATTTACTGTGAAAGAGTTACATTTCTCATCTGGCAACGGAGTAACGTAATAGTTACTTTTTAATGGCAATAACGATTGTAACTTAACGAGTTACTTCAAAATGTAACGATACCCAACACTGGCACCTCGTCTGCAGTTTGAACACGGGCGCGCCGTGGCGATGGATGATGTGTGAATATGACGATATGAGCTTATATGAGAAAAGGTTCTCTCCTCCGTGTCATCAGTGCCCATATCCTAGGTGGGGTTGATTGAGCCTTTATGTGTGAAGTTTGCATGTTCTCCCCATGTCCCCTAGGGTAGGTACCCTCACAAAAACATGCAGTAATCATGGTCTCTATACTGCCTCCCCCTGGCCTGATGGAGGGGAAAGGAACTGGTTGGAATAACACGTTCCTTCCACGCTATATGTCCTACCGGGGGAACACCCCCAAGTCAGGTGATAAGAAGCGGCCTGCTCACTCCACATGCATTGAAGGAAGCATGAGCTCAGTTTGGGGCCCTCCCCAGGTGGGCAGAGGGAGAGCAGAGTCCAGGATTACAGTTTAGGCAATTGGCACCGGGTGAAAAATGGGTTACAAAATAAAACGCGACGCTGTGAAAAGGTCAAAGGTCAACCACAGCTGGGTTCAGTGATTAGCGGATTCTGTTGTGGGTTCAGAATGTAAGGCATTGTATTTACAAACAGCAGCTTTAATTATAAACTCCCCCGTCGTCCCTGGCAACGGTCCCACGCTCAGCGAGACCACCTGTCTAAACCAGGCCTGATTTATGATTTTGTCTTAAGACGGTGTCTCACCATAAGCTCACTCCATAGCTCATGGATTTTCAATTACAATCTAGGCATTTACAGTACCTAGCAGAATCCAGAGCCACTTCCAGAAAGCCAAAAACACAAGGTAATACATCAAATGCATAGACATAGCAATCTAGTATCATTATAAACCGGGTTAGTGCGAGCGGCACGTTTAGGCCTACATACAAAGTGAATGCAAAGACGAGACGACGCGCGACCAGGAACGGCGAACGATCTGAACGGGGCGGCGCGAACGCTCCCCCCCCCCCAGTCCTGACAGCCAATCAATTGATGTTGTCCAGAGACACGTAGTTTTGGGACTCCAAAGCAGGGACGTGCTGGCCATTGAGAAAAGCGGGACAACTCCCGAACGGCCGGTTCATTCCTGGCCGGTCCAGGCCGGCCATTAGGAAAAAAATAAAAATAAAATGTCGGCCTTCGTTCCATTTTGGGGGCTGGGCGGCCAACAAAGTAAATCGTCACTGTCGGGCAGAAACCTTGTATCTCCAAGTTTCAAATGTATACATTTTTTCGCAAAGCAAAGCCCTGCTTCATCATATAAGGCTGTTGCACAAAAGTAGTGAAAACAGCAGATCTACAAGCACACAATGCCTCGCATCGGCTGTTTTCACTAGTTTAAATCATTTTTAAAATGATAAATACAAAACAAACGGTTCTGGACATACAAGGTTTCCACCCGACAACGACAAATTATAACTCATTAATTGGCCCACTGGCTTGTCACTTGTCATGATCTGAAATGGCAAATATTTGAGTAGCAGCAGCGCTACAGAGATCTCTATCTCTCTATAGCACACAATGAGGGCCTCTCCAACTCTTTTTCCCGGGCTGAATCAGGGGCCCAGCACGTCCCTGCCCAAAAAGTGTTTTGCCTTGATTATGACGTGACATTGGCGATTGAAGGGACTAGAAACAAATATATCTGTTCAGGTTTGAATGCACCATTAGACAGACATCAGACTAAAACATCAAAAAGTAAATAATCAGAACAAACTATATAAACTTTTGGATGCCAGGTCAACACACAAACCTGGCATCTCTGACATAACATGCCATCTAAATTGATTGATTGAATACTTGATTGAATACTTTATTAACAGTTTGTAGAGACAGGTACAGGTACAGTAAGTAAAATACAATACAAAGTCTGCTAAAGGGATTTTTCCAATAAATTCTATAGGGCTTGAACTCAATTCATCTAAACATTTAATCACAGACACATATACTATGCTAAAACATAAACATCATATACCGGTAAACAGTACAGAACGTAAGAAAATAAATATGTAAGCAATTACGATACAAATACCTGTTAACCTTTGCACAAGCCTATGCGGTCACACACACACACACACACGCACACGCACACGCACGCGCACACGCACACGCACACGCGCGCGCGCGCGCGCACACACACACACACACACACACACACACACACACACACACACACACACACACACACACACGATGGCTGGTTCTTTGCTTGCGAAGATCATAGGAGGGGTTTACACACAACGCATGGTGGAGTCAATGGCTTCCAATGTACATGTAGCAATTAAAAATGCATATGGAGGAGCATTAACAAATTGGAAGGCACTTTAGATGGCCATGAACATGCTCCATGAAACCATGGATTTACTGTCCCTGTTGTCATCCTCTGCCCACGTCATTTAACTTTAATTACCGCTGTAGCTTAATGGCCTAATTGTTTTCATGGCAGCTTTTGTGTTAATTGCATGTCGGTATTATGCAGTGGTGGAAAAAGTACTCACATGTTTTACTTACTGTAAGTAAAAGTATCAATACTGCAATATAGAAATAAAGTCCGGAATTCAAAAGATCAAAAGTATTGGTATCAAAATTAGGCCGACTTAAAATACCAAGAAAGAACTCACTAGGGGGGCGCCCGCTGGTGTACTGGACCAGGTACCACATAGGCTTTGCCACATAGGCATTGATACCTTTGCTTCATGTCACTCCCTGTCTCTCCCCCCATTTTCTGTCAGTCTACTGTCCTATCGAATAGAATAAAAGCTCAAAAACAAATCTTTAAAAAAAGAAAGAACTCACTAGAAGAAGGTCCCATTTCACAAGTTTTCATATGTATAAAATGTATAAAAAAATAGCTGATCTACAAGCTCTTGTCAGCTTGTATATGGGCCATTTTTAAATGGCTGTACAGTGTATAGGGTAGTATATAAGGGGTAGTATATAAGTGGTTGCTGTATATGTTTTGTAATAATAATCAAAATCTACAAAGTAACTAGTAAATAAAGATTTCAAATAATTGTAGTGGAGTTAAGGTACAATATTTTCCTCTGAGATGTAATGGAGTAGAAGTAAAAGTATTGGAAATTGAAAATACTCAAGTAAAGTACAAACACCTTAAAATTGTATTTAACACATATGGTGCCAACCCCGAGTTTCCCGAGTTTGTATTGGTACTAGTGCTGTGCCAACCCCGAGTTTCCCGAGTTTGGGCCGTTTTTGATTTTTTTTTTTTTTTTTTTCAAAAATTTTTTTTTCAAAAATGTTTTTGGGACCTCCAGAAATGTATTAGGCATGATCGCGATCGCGAAATTGCATGTTTAACCCCCATACCAACCCATTCTTTCAAACATGGCAGCCATGTTTGTATACATCTGAAGAAAACATAATGGCTGATAAATCATGAATGCCTAAACGGATTTCCAAGCGGATTTTTTTGTTTGAAAGCTGTGAACAGCATCTACACACGTGGTGCATCATCTAGGCATGGGCGTGCACTTTTTACACACTTGCACAATTACATGGAAGTCTATGGTAACCATGGCAACGCGAGACATTGAAGAGAAAAAATCATAGCAACATAAGTGTTAAGTACAGTACAGAACAGTACATAGGGGACGGGAGTATGTTTTGCCCTGGGGTATGCAGATTTAATGGCCCATGTGTGCTCTTCCTTTGGCACCAGTGAGCCATGGACATAGAAGTGGCCAGTAACGATAATAAAATGGCACATGGCATACTTTAGTCATCACTTCTATCCCCTCCTCCTCGCGTTGCAGACAGCATGCACCATCAGGCACCTTCTGGATAGAACAGGAAAGAAAAGGCAAACGCAAACTGCTTGTTTATGACTTTGAAAGGAAAAATGCAACAGCGGACAACGACCGCAGTGCTGCCCTGGGTCGCAGCAAATTCTGGGCCCTGGGTACAAGGATTCACTGCGGGCCCCCCATGAGCTTTAACTATTTTGTGCTTTTACTATTGAAAAATAGCAGATCTACAAGCTCGCAGCGCGGGTAGATCTGCTATTTCTTGAAAAATCATGAACATTTCTTTGAAGTGGCCTTTGAATATTTCAAATCCTTCTATAGGTTTTTTGAAAAACCTATGTTTCTACCTCAGTGGTGCTCAAACCTTTTCATGTGAAGGACCCCCAAAATGATATGTATTTGGCCACGGACCCACACCTCAAAATATTTAGTTCCACGGATGTAATAAAAAAATAACAAAAATAGCAGATCTACAAGCTCGCAGCGCGGCACTCGGTGCCACGCTATGAGCTTGTATATCTGCTATTTTTCAATAGCTAAAGCATAAAATAATTAAGGCCCCTCCACCGTGGGCCCTATAGTAACTCAGTCCCACTTTTCCCCCCCTTGTGACGCCCCTGGCCCCGGTTGCGATGGGAAGTATCCACTTGACACCATTATATTCACCCTTTTAAGACCTTAATGGAAAATCTCATCGTTGTCCTCTAAACCTATTTGATCCTCCCCGACACTCCGAGCCACGTTGCTGTGAAAGGTTTTCATCAACGTTTAATAGCCAAACGAGATTGTTTCTCTTTCAGCCCATAAAGCGTGTGTTTTCATTCGGTCGTTTTCCCCCAAAACGGCCAGTCGGTTTGATTCTTTGTGTGTGCAGAGAAAGGGTCGTATAAGAGAGTTCGGTTAACCGTTGGCTTTGTTGTCTGATAAAAGATTGTTTAAATCCCATTTAGAACGGGTACACATTATTGTGTATCATTATTTTGTGCTTTAACTATTGAAAAACAGCAGATATACAAGCTCACAGCGCGGCACCGAGTGCCGCGCTGCGAGCTTGTAGATCTGCTATTTTTGAAAAATCGTGAAAATTAGAATGTTGACCCGATTCTATAAGTGTCTTTTCAATCCTTCTAAGGTTTTTTGAAAAACCTATGTTTCTGTGTCAGCAATCTGGCCAGCCATCATCAAAGAAAAGGTTCTTTTAACTTTAACTGGAGCTCAGTTAGTCTGTTCTTGAGAGACTACTAAGTCAGTGGTTCTCAAACCTTTTCATGTGAAGGACCCCCAAAATGATATGTATTTGGCCACGGGCCCCCATCTCAAAATATCTAGTTCCAGGGACCACCCAGAAGCAAAATTTGAGTTACAAACGTTTGCTTTGAAAATACATATAACGGTATTCAAAGATTTGCACACATTTTCACGACTTTTTCAAAAATAGCAGATCTACAAGCTCGCAGCGCGGCACTCGGTGCCGCGCTGTGAGCTTGGATATCTGCTATTTTTCACTGGTTAAAGCATTCAACAATACTAGGCCTGCCTGGGTTAAAAGGCTGCCTGTATGAGAGGGAAGATAAGTAATCCCGCTGTCTCCCTCAGGCAACGGGAGGGAGGGAGGGAGGGAGGGTGTGATCGAGTTACATGAGTTTATGTATGTTTTCCGACAATAAAACACAGGCCAGGTTATCATTTACCATAAAGAGCCAGGGACCATGGGAAAAAAGACGGTTGATTTTCCTGTAAATCCTTCGTTTTTTTATTTTATTTTATTTTCCTGTAGCAACGATACCCTCACCCGCCCACTCGAGTTATTTTATTGCGTTTGCAAGATCGTATTCCTTTATCCTTCTCATATCACGTTTTACAATTGTGTGTAATTATCTCTTGTTTTCAGGGGTTCTCAAGCATTTTTTTTTCTACACAAGCAGGCTGAATAACTCCTGTCTCCTCTCTGCAGCTCAGCTGCCAGCTTTAGGGGTCCCCTTAGGCAAGGCATTTAACCCCTGAATGCCCGTCTGGAGACAGTGAGGGTTGACCGCCCGTTAACCCTGCAAGACCCGAATTAATTTCTACTGGCCAAAAAAAGAAAAAAGAAAAAAAATCAGAGGCTGTTGTAGGAGTCCTAATCACAGGAAAATGTAATGTTAAAAAAGTAATAATTTTTTTGCAAGATTTTATAGCCATAAATCATAAATCATGCTCTAATTTGCATTTTGGGGATATTTTTCACAATAATAACATATGTACATGTTCTAGACATTCTAATGATCACGAAAAAATATATTACAGGCATTTTACTTGTGTTTTAGTGAGGAATAGCTTCAGTTAAAAAGTGAGATGTTGTTCGTCCAGACGCTGGAATTTCAACTTCTCTGGGAGGTGTGAATGTCAGCCCCTGTGGGGGGTATTTATATGCAAATATCATGGCCAATGGCATTGTAATACTAAACAATAGGATTTAATGGTGATGTTAATGTGAAAAAAGAACAGGAAAACTAACTATAACATTTTTTTTTAAATGATTTAAAAAATGTTGCCAAAAAGCAACGCTGGGCCTTGCAGGGTTAAGGACTAAATGTCCACCACCTCGGGGCAGGCTCCCGGGTGTGAGGTGTTTATAACTGTGAGACAGAGCATGCACGCACGGAAAGAGGATAACCTTTTTAAATTAGCATATTGCAGCCTTTTTATGTAGCTAGAGTACACGTGGGTTGTTTGTCATTCTTATTTTGATAGGATTTCTTCACATTTTCTCAAAACCATTTTTGGATTATAAAAACTGCATTTCCTACACTGGGCATAATATGTGAACATTCTGTGAACATAGTTGGCAAGCTCGGCAAGCTATTTTGATTTTCTCATCACTTTTCTCAAAACCATTTTAGGGTTAGGGTTAGTCAGGGTTAGTTAGGGTCGTCAAGCTCACAATACTTTGCGTTGCAAGGCGTTTATTGCTAGTTTCGCTATCCAATATACAGCAAAGTATACACACGATACCTACGCCTCTATTTCCACCTACATTGGTGGAGTATTTGTCTGTCTGTCTGTCTGTCTGTCTGTCTGTCTGTCCAGGCCTAGGGTTCAAGTTGTTCAACTTAACTTATGAAGGTGAGCAAATCCTTCACTCAGCACATGGGAGCAAAAGGATTTGTCAGTTTACCGCATATGAACACTTCATGCTGACTGGAATATAGTCTTTACAAGAAAAAAGATCTGCAGCGAGACTGCAGCAACAAGACGTTCCACTAGAAGGGGAGGCTAATCCCCCATCCCCGTCCCCCCCGTCCAAGCGTGATGTTTTAACGACCCTGGTGGGTGATGCGAGCTGCCAGGCTGAAGAAGTTGAGCGCCAGGCCCCCCTCTCAGCCCCTCTCAGCGCGTATCGATTCCCAGCGCAGACATCTTGTGGACTTCCACGCCTGCGTGCACATAATTACTTTTCATATCCTCAAGTTATTGCAAACCGAGCGAGACAACCATCTGGAATTTAACCCATTCAGAACGGACGTACACATTATTGTGTGTCATTATTTTATGCTTTAACTATTGAAAAATAGCAGATATACAAGCTCGCAGCGCGGCACCGAGTGCCGCGCTGCGAGCTTGTAGATCTGCTATTTTTGAAAAATTTTGAAATTTAGAATTTCGACCCGATTCTATAAGTGTCTTTTGAATCCTCCTAAGGTTTTTTTGAAAAACCTATGTTTCTATGTCAGCAATCTGGCTATAATCATCGTCAGCCATCGTCAAAGAAAAAGGTCCTTTTTACTTTCAACTGGAGCTCAGTCTGTTCTTGAGAGACTACTATGTCAGTGGTTCTCAAACCTTTTCATGTGAAGGACCCCCAAAATTATATCTATTTGGCAACGGACCCCCATCTCAAAATATTTAGTTCCAGGGACCACTCAGAAGCAAAATTTGAGTTACAAACGTTCGCTTTAAAAATACATATATTCAAAGATTTGCACACATTTTCACAACTTTTTTCAAAAATAGCAGATCTACAAGCTCGCAGCGCGGCACTCGGTGCCGCGCTGTGAGCTTGTATATCTGCTATTTTTCAATAGTTAAAGCATTCGATAATTCTAGGCCTAAATGGGTTAAACAGGAGTCAGTGAGCCTTACTTCAGATGTTTTTTTTTATTAATTGACCTTTTATATTTTTTCAATAAAGCCCCAGTGCCTTACCTGCCTCTTAGGCAATCTGCGCCCCGCCGACGCCATTAAATGTCATTTTCTCATGCCTATATACACACTTGGCTACCGCGGCGATGTGCAATTACAAAGATTCATGAATGTTGACATGTTCTACTGTTTGCACTTATTGAAAGTCACTCCGGATAACGGGCACCGGCCGAGCGCCTTGGAATGGAAATGGATCACGCGAGCCGAGCCGAGCCCAAGGGGGGTGCAAGCTCATAATTGAATCTGAGTCAGATGGGTGCCTGGCCATTTTATCTTATTACTTAAGACATTCAGATCGGGAATGCACTAGATTTTAACCACTTTAAGCATCATTGTATGCCTTGAATATAAAAAAAATAGCAGATAATACAAGCTCACAGCGTGGCACTGAGTGCCGCGCTGCGAGCTTGTAGATCTGCTATTTTTTTAACAATCGTGAACATTTGTGCTAGTCTTTGCATAATATATTTTTCGAAGCGAACGTTGTAATTCAAATCCTTCTTTCCTCCGGGTCCCTGGAACAACATATTTTGAGATGGGGTCCGTGGTCAAATACATATCATTCTAGGGGTCCTTGACATTAAAATGTTTGAGAACCACTGATCAAAAACCTCAGAAGGATTTAAAAGGGGAAGCATGAGGTCAGTCTGTTGCTCTCCCTAGGTTGGCAGAGGAAGTGTAGGATTACATTACATAATTGACACCGGGTGAAAAATGGGTTGCAAAATCGTGGGATATAAAATAGAAGGATTTAAAAGGCATTTGTAGAAACGACCTCAGGTCTTAATAGGTTAAAATGCATATACTTATAAACGAACAAGCTCCTTGCCAGACCTGCCTAGAGGAAGACAGAGTCATTACTCCGACTTATTGTTTCTGCCATTTTCCCTGAGTTTTATTAGGAGTACTCACTGCATGCTGTTGTTGGCTCACTTCTTGTCGTCAAGGTTGACTTGATGCATTATTCATGGCTCTAACTTTTCCACATTGTTAACAATCAAACAGCTCCTTCAAGGAGCACACCAGGCCTTTTGACGTGTGGCTCTACAGTTTACAGTTTAGGCATTTAGCAGACGCTTTTAATCCAAAGCGACTTACAAAAAAGCAGATAATACATCACTATAATAAACAAGATAACATGTCAGAATATCAACAACAATAAAGCATATGATATGCATATGAATATCAATCTAAAAAATAATATTAGCATTAAAGAAAAGGATTCTAAAAAACCTACTGTGTGCTTTACTTTGATAGGATTTTATTCCTCGAAGCTGTGTTTTCTTTTCCTTTATTGAGATACATATCGGCCTGTTCGATCGTTGTTGTTGGTGCCTCGCACCTTAGGTCATTTTCCTATGCCTTGATTTTACTTTTCCTTTAGCCCCCCTTTTAGGGTTTTATGTGGGTGTTTTTTGCTTTGTAACACAAACTATGTAACACATGAAATACATGAAAATGTAATGTGTGATTACAAATACAATGTATTATTAGTGTGGCTGTTATATAGGTAACCAGACTATTGTTCTCCAGAGAACTTTTATGTCAGCTAAAGTAAACCTGTTTTCTGTTAACTTTTCTGTAATCCCAAAAGTCCATTGAATTCAATGGACTTTTTTCTGTCCTTTTTCTGATAGGACAATATAATGTCTAATCAGACAGGATTGGCCATGCTTCATGTGACATCACAATATCACAGAATTATTTTACCAATGGATTCCTTGCACCTTTCTAGTTATTATCAAGACACATCTTAAACACCTGTTAATCACATGAAACTTACTGCACTTCATCGACATGTTATTCTGTTGTGGCTGCATGTTCCCACTTAGATTTCTTCATTTAGGTTGACTGTGCCATAATCAGTAGCGCTTTGGAGGCCGGACGCGACCAGACGCCGTGTGGTCGGAAAAATTCCCACACGGACGCACGGACGGCACCGAACGGTGCACGAGCGTGTAAACGCGTGCATACCCCCCGCGAGAGCGGCGACAACCCCCCACCCCGCGAATCTGCGATAATTACAAGCAATACTTTAATCAGTGGCTACTACTTTGCATAACAGGTTTCTAGTGGTGAATGTGTGACAGTGTGAGTGTCCTCAAGCTCCCTCTATTCATATGGATATATAGCCTACTTTAACACCTAGGTTTCCAGCTGTGACTGCATGTGCATGTGTCGATGTGTGTGTGTGTGTCCTCATACATGGCTCCATTACGGTGGTATTTAGTGTTTGAGATTCGTTCAAGGCAAACTTTGTTTCTCTAGTCTACTGCAGCGCTGTATTTTCTAAATGAATTAAAAGAAAGTAGAACATAAAATCTTAAGTAACAATGCAAATGTAATTAAGACTAGAAAACTATTGTTTTCCCACCATTAGATCTGCTGACATCCTTTCTATCTAAATAGCCTCTAGAGGCGCGTGCACGCGTGTGCACGTGACGTCAATAAATGACCGTCCGCCCGGAAAAGAAAATCCCAAAGCACCACTGGCCATAATCACTAAGTCCGATGGGTTACTTTCAGCGATACTTTCCCCCACATTAACAGAAAACAGAAAATACTTTGATGCAACTGTACATTAACCAATTTGATTGAGGACCCCCCTGTATCCCCCTCACCGATCCCTATGGGGTCCCCTGTCCCCACTTTGATACCCACTCCTCTGATCATCCATCCTTCCCACAAACCCAGAGCTCTGGAGATCATGGACTGATTAATGTAAACGCCAAGCAGCTCTCATTTACCACCCCTCCACCCCCCCCCCCCCCTCGCTTTATTAATGGCCGTAATCAACTTTAAGCCAATAATTTGTGTACCATGAATCATTTACACGTCTCGCCTTCTACCTGTGAAATCCACATTCATAATTATTTAGTCTTTATATTTTGTATCCCCATTTAGCTCAGTGTATGGCGATGTACTCTTCCTGCTGGGGTCCACAGGAAAACAACACCACTAATACCAAATTAAAAATAAAACTGCCATAAATATATTTCAGCATTTTTAGAATTGGCCCCCGCTGGACCACACCATTCCCGATCGAGTGGTTTCCCCACGTTTAAGGTGCCCACGGTCAACCCGGACTTTGGCAGATCTGCTTTCAGCTTCTGTGGCCCGACCACATGGAATGATTTGCAGACTATAATTGAAGCTGACCACTTTGATACCCTTAAATCATTTTAGATCTCTGGTGACCAAACCTATCACCACAATATGTAATTGCTTCTAAATTGGTCTTAGTTTCTATTATTACTTTTATATGCCTTTGTGCTTTTTACAGTTTACTATTTTTCAATTTCTATATATGTGTTTTGTTTTGTTTGTTTTTCAACAGTGATGTTTACTTCTGTAAGGGAATAAATTCACATTGAATGAATGAATGAATGAATGAATGAATGAATGAATGGAAATTATAATTGGAATCACACAAATGATGCAAATGAAACAAAAACGTATTAATTATTAAAAAAATGGCATATATAAAATCAGTAATCCGCTCTAATGAAACAAACGATAGTAACCAATAGTATTCACAAAATGAAAATAAAAGGGTCCATGTTGGTCATTGGTCCTCAATGTCCGATCCAGCGGTACAAATGGAACCCTTTACGGGCCTGTAACTCAGACTTGTTCCAGTTGTACACTCTCAGAGTTACAGAGCGTAAAGGTTCCATTTACCCTCTCAGAGTTACACACTAGAGGACACTGTAGATTGGTTGCCTGACTGCGAGCGCCAGACATCTCACACTACGTTTCACTTCGGGATGAGAGTCTGAGATTACGGACGGAGATTCTACTTCGGCGTGGGCGGGCTAAAGCCTATTGACGTCACACACACACACACACACACATACACACACACACACACACACGCGACGGCGACGTGGCGTGACATTGCAAAAATACGTTATTTCTCATAACATATTATATGTCTGCATGTTTACGTTAGTGCAAAATGGTATTAAAACGTGAAGAAACGGCACTATTGCATCGTTTATTAAAATAATACGAGTCGAGTCTGACTCCGCCATGACAGTTTTCACGGACCAATCAGAGTCCACTAGACTCTCACGTGGGCAGAGGACACCAATCAGAGTCCACGAGCGTGTCTCACGTGAGCTCAAGAGCTCTGTTTGGAGGGGGCTGGGACCGGAGCAGCCAAACCACGTGCCCCAAGCATACAACCCTGATTGGCCCATTCAATGCGCCCGCTCTTCAGGCGCGCTCGAAATAGAATAAAATATGTGCAGCTTCAGTCCACACTACAAACCACCCACCAACAGGGGGTGGTGATGTGCGGACTGAAGTATCAGGCTAGTAGATTGGGGGTCAAACTAAGACAGGCTCAAAAGATTATTTGTGTAGAGTTAGTGTAGAGTTTTACTTCTGCCCTCTGGCAGAAGGTACATTGAACCTAAATGGAACTATTTTAGGTTTAACAAAAAAAAACATTTCTATCGGCATCAACTAAAATGTTAAACGAGGCTCTGAAACAGCATTGATTCTGAGATTATATAAACTACTATCTGTGCACTGTGTAATGTTGTGTCCCCCCTGTATGTATTTCTATCATGTCCTTTGTCATTGATGTTTTATGTGTGGCTGCAGCAGGGGTGAAAGCCCGAGCTTAATTTCCCTTGTGGACAATTAAGTTTACCTTTACCTTTACCTTGACCTTGGTCCATTTGGACCAGATATTGAATTTGTTAAAAGCTCTGCTTCAGTGGAATCTCCATCTCCATGTGGACTGCGAGGCGCTCTGCAAATACAGCGGCCGCCCGTCCCGCTATGTTTCTGCTGGTTGCATCATAATCATCATCATCATCCCCACCATCATCATCATCATCTTTATCCTCATCACCCACCCACTGCACGCTGTTTACTCTCCGACGGCCAGAGTGATTCATATGCACGTCTCGTTCTGACCACCCCCACCTCCTGTCAGTAGTGGCAGAATAACTTATCTAACCCAGATTTGAACCCGGTTTCCAGTGCAAAGTGCTGATACATCTTCTTGCTCATGGGATATATTTAATATTGAACATCGGAAATCCATGTCAGATTCTGTGTCTGTAGGTGAGACACCATCTAAATGTCTCAATAGAAGAGCAGGGAAACTAAATACAACCACCCGATTGTATATTCTATTAACATACTCTAACATACAGATTGGATAAAACCAGTAAGACTCCCTTATCTCCTGTCACACTGCTGACATCAGTATGACATCACACCGTACACAAATGACCCTTATATAAGACCGGCATTATCTACCGACAGATTAGTAACAAGATGTCAAAATCGTTGAAGGTTGAATCTCCAGATATGGAGATAACCAACACATCCCTCCATATATGGAGATAACCGACGAATCTCACTAAGTCTGACCTCACAAGCCCCATATTTGGACACGAACAACATATAACTCCATATATAGAGACATAGCTGATGACATCAGTATGACATCACACTGCTGACATCAGTATGACATCACACCGTACACAAATGACCCTTATATAAGACCGGCATTATCTACCGACAGATTAGATGCAAGCAGGATCTCGACTCTGACACAACTCATCGGCTCATAAGCTGGTTCTCCCTCCATATATGGAGATAACCGACGAATCTCACTAAGTCTGACCTCACAAGCCCCATATTTGGACACGAACAACATATAACTCCATATATAGAGACATAGCTGCTGACATCAGTATGACATCACACTGCTGACATCAGTATGACATCACACCGTACACAAATGACCCTGACGGCACACACCAAGCAGTGTGATGTCATACTGATGCGGAGATATGAGCAGGGCAAAGGTGTGACGTGTGACCGACGGACGGACGGACGGCCGGTGGAGGTTTTGATACTAAACTGCGACCTGACGGTCGCAATAACATTGTATTCATTAAAACAGGTTACTTAATGAGTTTAAGTAGAATTGTATCCTACTGACTTGCCTGCCAGTGAGGAGCCCCCACTGGGAGGATGTACTGTAGAACCTATACTCCTCCCACCCAACACTCCCCACTGACAGGTGCCGCCCCAGCCCCTAGGAGTACACACAGAGACCTATGTCACCCTCCCTTCCCTTACCCCGCCAGAACACAGGCCAGTTGTGTTCATGTAGATGCTCGATTTGAACCCAGAACCTCCGCGGTGGTGGGCAGGAACTTTACCGCTGCACTGTGCCTAAAGAACAACAAATAGTAAATGGTGCATTTATTGCGACCGTCAGGGAGCAGTTTACTATGAAAACCTCCACCGGCCGTCCGTCCGTCCGTCCGTCCGTCCGTCCGTCCGTCACTCGTCACACCTTTGTTTGTGTACGGTGTGATGTCATATATCTGACATCACACCACATGTGTACACAAACCTTTGTGTACGTTGCTGTGGCAACAGTGTACGTTAGCAACCACCTTAGCAACCATGGTTTTACCCTAGCAACCAACTGTTTACCCTAGCAACCAACTGTTTACCATAGCAACCATGTTTTTTTACCCTAGCAACCAACTGGGCATAAAAGGGATTATGTTAGGGATCTCCATATATGGGCATAAAAGGGATTCTGTTAGGGATCTCCATATATGGGCATAAAAGGGATTCTGTTAGGGATCTCCATATATGGGCATAAAAGGGATTCTGTTAGGGATCTCCATATATGGGCATAAAAGGGATTCTGTTAGCTGTTAGTGATCTCCATATATGGGCATAAAAGGGATGCTGTTAGGGATCTCCATATATGGGCATAAAAGGGATTCTGTTAGGGATCTCCATATATGGGCATGAAAGGGATTATGTTAGGGATCTCCATATATGGGCATAAAAGGGATTGTATCCCAGATGATGCGAGATCCACACTAACAGAATCCATATATGGTCCTACCGACAGCTGCTATAAGCCAACCCTGGCGATAAGGTCTGAGTCGAAGAAATGCTTCTTTCCTGGCAAGAATTGCCCCTTTATACTGTAGGGCTCGTTTGTGTATTGTATGACATCACGCCACATCATCGGCTGAGGACTGTGTGATGTCATCATATCTCCATATATAGAGACATAAGTTGCTCATGCCCAAATATGGGCTGGTGAGGTCAGACTTAGTGTGATGCGTAGGTTATCTCCATATATGGAGATTCAACTTCAATGAGTAACCATGGCAAACTGTCAACTGCCCGTATGTCTTGATAATTGGTAAAACAAACTTTTGGCCTATTTGTGGAGATAAGCGACCAACGGTCGCTTATCTCCCGATTAGGGAGTCTTACTGGTATAGCACCTTTATCCGCTAAACAGAGATTGTGCATTACATTCACCCATTCACACATACATTCATACACCGATGGCGGAGGAAACCATGCAAGGCACCAACCTGCTCACCGGGAGCAACTAGGGTTCAGGGTCTTGATCAAGGACACTTCGACACTAACACTAGGGGAGCCCGGGATCGAACTGGAAACCCTTCGGGAACCCTCCATGTTCTAAGACGGCCACTCTACCCCTGAGGGTTATCCCCGTACTTGAGTAAATATAATGAAATGTTCCATGGTGTTACAGGTTAGCCCTATAGTTACAATAGTGTTCTGCAAAGTCTTAAGTGAGGAGGAACTTCTCGCAGAGTCGTAGCAGCAACTTTGACCCTTTCACTTTGTGTCATCAGCGTCTGATGTGCACGGAATACAGAGGAGGTTGACGTAAAGTGCTGCCTGCGTGCGCTTCTCCTTCGCTTTGCTGTCAGCGTCACGGACTTAGACAGGCTTTTCGTTTGCAAAATGCATGCACACGCGCACGTACGCAAGCACGTGCGCACAGCACCGATGATGGCCCGTCACCTTCAAGTCTGTTTTTTCAACTGCTGCATACATTTATTGTCTTCTCCCCCTTTGGTCTCGGTGACACTGTGACATTGCCGCGGCACCTCTCCACTCATCAGAGAGCGATGGCGCGATGGCTCGTTGCGGCTGCCAGCGTCGTGCACTGTCAGCGCGGCTCTGCGGGGCATGGATGGCACACGATGCAAAGAAAACACTCCAAAACAAACCAACACACACACAGGCTCATCTCTGGCTCGCGGTGGCACAGCTTGGCAGCCCAACGCTGATGGGTTTCCGGTGCTCCTTCCAAACGTATAATCTCTCTGCTCACTTGATCTGGGTTTAATTAGAAAGTGCCACTCTCTAGAGTAGGGTTTCTTTTTTTTTAATATCATCAACATCTATCTATGAATATTAATTGCTGTTGTTTGTTTAAGGCACTGAGAGTCAAACAGAATGAGCTGTTAGAAGTTAGAATAAACACAAAAAAAAACATGAAGTGGAGAGGAGAGAGATGTGACTGCTCATGTGGTTTCTGTATTATCACAATGTCCTCTTCGGTCATTTTAAGCTTCTGGTCAACAGGCTATAATTTGACCCTGGCTTATCCTGTCAGTAATAGGAGAACAGACTGTCCTGTACCAACTGATGAAAGGCTGTCTATTTGTAAAGACCATTACATAGAAAGTACCACACAAAGTGCCCTTTTTCTTTTTGACTTTTTCACTCCAAGCTTGTCACCGCACCTCACTTAAACAAGACAGTCAAGGCTTTTCAAATGTCACTGTGTGACTGTGTGCCCAATTAGAATTGCTCAGTGAAATGAATGTGTCCTTGGTCTGACCGATGGCTGAAAGAATAAATACGATTTACAATTGAATTCAGGCATTCAGCAGACACTTTGATCCAGAGCGACTTACAAAGAGGAAAAATCTAAGTAAATGGCATGACCGCTAGTCAACTATTGACCGGGTCAGGCACGTGCACACATAGACTTCAAAGGGGGCTTGAGCCCCTGCCCTTTTATCCGTCTGTAAAAAGTGCCCTCTCCAGACCATCAATGCAGTTTTCACTATGGTGAAGGAAATGCTAATCCCCTTTTTCCATGCCATACCTGAAGGCAGCATTCAAGAGAATTGCCTTGTCCAAACTCTCCTGAACTTGAATACAGCGTCTTATGTTGAAAGAATTGCCCTCTCTGTGTAGAAATCCATGCCATTACGCCGTTATCTCCAGTATTGACTTGATTATGCTTAGTTCAGTGTGGTATCAAGCACCGAAAATACCCGACCTCCATAGCTCACAACGCGTCGCGCTGTGACAGCGTCTGCTATTTTCGATATTTACACCAAAATAACGTCAGTTTTAGAATTTAGAAAAAAAAAAGAAAAAAACATTTTTTGAAATCTTTTTTTTTTAAGCAATAATTTCGCGGACCCCTGCAGTACCTCCGCGGACCCCCTAGGCGTCGCGGACCCCCTGTTGAAGACCCCTGGTATAGAGTGTAATAGTCGCCACCAATAAGTCGCCGTCCTTTGTTGAAGATTTGGGGAAATTCAGTTGCGATGGCAGTACCGCAGCTATATGAAACATACAGAGGAAAATTTACAATTTAGGCATTTAGCAGACACTTTTAATCCAAAGCGATATACAATAAGCAGGTAATACATCTATATAATAAGTAGTATGTCAGTACATCGACAACAATACAGAAAATGCATAGGAATATCAATCTAGAAAACCAATAACATAGGTAGACCAGTCTGAAGAGGTGAGTCTTCAGTCCACGGCGGAAGCTAGGGAGTGAGTCAGTATAGTTCTAAGTGCGACAGGGAGTTTATTCCAAAGTTTTGGGGGCCAGGAGGACAAATTGTCTAGGAAAAGTGGATTTTTGTCCTGGGTTTTTTAGCGAGGACAGACATACAGAGAAGGAGATGCTGCTACGAGTAGAGAATAATTCAATTTGAAAAAAAGCAAAAAAAAATAAGCAAACAGGTAGTAATGCACAGGGATTAGGAATATATAGTGCCTGAAACCAATAGAGATGCAGTACTACAGTACACTTGGCCTTGTGCGCATAGACCGCCCAGGATTAGATTTATTGTATGAGTGACTATATTGTGCGAGCACTAGATATAATAGTCGTCAATATGGAGGAAGTCTGCACTCCCATGATATCTGTGGGGATCGCTATAATACATAATTCAATAAGACAGTTCAATGCAATTATGAGTATTATTTATGTTAACACGATAAATAGGCTGAGATAAATGTGCTATCCAACAGAAACTGGGTTGGCCTACTGTATATATTTCAGGCTATTGAAACAATTTTTGGGAACGTGACACGCAGCTTCGGTTTGTTGTTGTTGCAATCTCCTTACAATTGTTGCAAGTGTTGGGCTGTGTGTGCGTGTGTGTGTGTGTGTGTGTGTGTGTGTGTGTGTGTGTGTGTGTGTGTGTGTGTGTGTGCGTGCATGTGTGCGCGTCTGCGTGTGTGCCCCTCCTCTCTCTCTCTCTCTCTCTCACACACACACACACGCACACACACGCACACGCACATGCACACACACAGAAATGACACCCGGTCATTTATTATTTATGCATCTCCACCCCTAACACATTAGTTATTTTAGAGACCCCATGAAAAAAAGATTGTTAAAAAGATTATAACTCAAAGTCTATATCTAAAGCACACTAGCAAACAGTATAGTACAGTACTACTGCATCTAAATAGCATGTGAACAAATAACCAACACAAATCTGGCATAGGATAGCATCTACCAAGAAATGGGCAGCAAGAGAACCAGTGCTGGAGTCTGAAGAGAGCTTGGAGGGGTTGCAGAATATTAGACGGAAGGTGCAAAACATGCCAGGTATTTAGATGAAGTTAGACATAAGTAGGGATGGGACGATAAGAAAATGTCATGTCTTTGATTGATTATTGTGACCAAAGAAATAGCGATTTACGATATTATTGCAATAATCAAAATACCCCCAACATCCATTTTCCTGGGGCGGAAGATTTGCCCATTTGTCCATTTGATTGTATATCAGCTATTTTCTGCCAAAGATATTTGGTATAGTGTGAACAAGGACTGTATTAAGTCTGTTATTTCCAGGTTAAGAACATAGCAGCAATTCTCTTTTCAAAGATAAACAGTACACGTACAAACATGTGTTTTTGGAGCGGTGAAAGCGCTCCCAATAGACAGGTATGTCCGTGGGTATGTATGTATGTATGTGGCTGGCTGGCTGGCCGTGTCTGTAGCCTGGCAATACCTTGAGTGGCCACACACAACACACAAGTTAAAGGAGGGGCGCTGTTCTGCAGCACACGCACACACACACACACACACACACACACACGGTATAGCTGTTCAGATTCACCGCTCCACTTCGAACCGAGGTTTGATTTTCTGAAATCATTGGGGATGAGAACAGTAATAGAAACTTGATTCAAAGGGGCACAGTGGTGCAGTGGTTAGCACTTCGCCTCACAGCTAGAAGGTCCTGGGTTCGATTCCCACCAGGGGAAGCTCTGGGCGCTGGGGGCGTGTTCCTCCACCCGCGTCATCTGCACCCACACCCTAGGTGGGGTTGGCGATAGGGCCTTTCTGTGGTGAGTTTGCCTGTTCTCCCTGTGTCTCCTTGGGCATAGGCCCTCACACAAAAACATGCAGTAGTCCTGGTTTCTATACTACCTCCCCCTAGCCAGCCGGGTGCTCCCCAATGTCCCCTGGCGCGGCAGGGGGAGAGCGGAAACCAGGACTACAGGTTAGGTAGTCACCGGGTGAGAAAAATGGGTTGCAAAAACCGTGGGATAAAAAATATTTTTTTTAAAAAAGAAACTTGATTCAGCATGGCCTTTTTTGTATTGGACTGACTTGGCAGGCAGGCCATGGCCCATGATAGTCCCCAAAGCCCATAATCAGTTGACAAGACTTTAATCTGCAGGCTGAAGGTTGGAAACCATGGTGCAGTTTAAATGAGTCCACACTGTCACCAGGAAATATACTCTCCAACATCATTTCATGTGTTTGGTGTTTGCTTCATGTTTATAAGCAAAGTAGTGCAATGTCGATGAAAACCTTCGTTGGGGTAAATTGTCATATTCTCATAGGACAAAGTACACAATCATGCTCTGAATCAGTAGTGAGTTTTCATTTTACTTGCATGCAAAGATTGTCTTTCTTCTAACAGGTTTTCCATCTCTTTTGGATGCTTCTGGGCTTCGACTTGTCATTCCCCGGTTTTTAAACATCACAACTCTAAGAATTGTTGACTATTGCCTCTGGGAAAATCGGCAGTGCTCAAAACAGACTGACAGAAAGTGTGTGCTCAAAAAAGCCTTTTACGTGTGTGACAATTTTACAGTGGCACAGCCCTGAGCACTTGTAGACTTCATTATGCAGAACATTGAGAATGGGGGCATACTGTACAGTATGTTTGTCCCCAGCAGTAAAGCACAGCACAGCACAGCACAGCACAGCACAGCACAGCACAGCACAGTAAGCGAACCTTAGGGGGCAGAGCCTTCAATGGGGCAGCCCCCACCCTGGCCTGTGGTAGTCTCTCCCGAAGGAGATTTGTCTGCTCTAACACTGGACTCTTTTAAGGCTGCCTTAAGGGGAACACACACCGGATGCAGAGGCGGCGCGGACGTGGCACGTCATTATTTTCAATGAACTAACCCACACCGGCGCCGTCAGACGCGGGTCTCCCGCCTTGCCTGCCGCACCAATACGCCATGCTGTATTGGCGCTGTTCTATTTTTCCAGCGTTGCCGCGCGGTAAAATGAATGCGCTGCACGGCAGTGCGCCGCATCCAGTTGGTGTTACCGCGCGGCACTTCACGCACGTCAATACTGCAACGCGACGCTGCGCAGCCGCCCACGTCCGCCTGCGTCCGGTGTGTGTTCTCCTTTAGAAAGACGCCTACTATATTCTCTCATGCTTATGGCAAATAGTTGGTTGTTGTCTTGTTGGGTTGTTTTCTTGTGTGTTGGTTGTTCATTGTTTTTGTACTGTTTCGATGTACAGTCGCATATAGGGTTAAATTGATTTTGATGCATACATTATTAACTCATTTAGCTGGACATCCCTAATCCCCTTAGGACCCCCTCAAGGACCCCAGACCCCACTTTGAGTAGGAATACCCTATGTTACCTACCTACCCCCTGTGTTGAAAGGCCTTTCCACAGTGAGATTTGTTATGTTTTGCTTCTTACCATGCAGACCTCATTCTTATACATATATCAATACCCTGTGAATGCTTGCTATTGTTGAAAAGCGTGAAGCACTTTGAAACATTGTTTCAAAAAGTGCTCTATAGATAAACTTGTATTGGTATTTTTTTAATTATTATTATTACTATCATCATTATCAGTATTATTTACACACCCCCGGCCGCGTCTTTGTTTGACTGCACCAAAGTGACAAAGTTAAAGCTGGGGCTCTGTGGATATTTTTAATCAAAGACATAACAACCTACAGTACCCGGCGCCCGACGCCACACAAAGGCTCCAGCTTGCTCATTAGCTCAGATGTGTTGTTGTCCCATTAGGGAGAAGAGGCTCACCTTTGAGCGAGAGCGGGGAGCTATAGCGCCGCTAAATATAGCGTAGCGATGCGTGCGCATGTCTGTCATATTGTTATTATCTGTCAGAAGCTCTGGAGTTGGGGTCACAAACAATGCAGTTTGAGATTGCACAAACACACTGAATACTGGAAAACACAGCGGAAGTGCAGAGTTTGAACCATAAAATCCTCAGTGTTCATTTGTCCCTGTAACTCTGCGGCGTCGGTTCAGCAAAAGCTAGGGTATGGCAAAGTCAAAGGCAAAAATGGAAAAGAGGTATTACAGCGCGAGGCGTTGTGAGCATGTAGATCGTCTATTTTCACAATGTCTGAAGTTTCTTGGGCTGGATATGGCAGCCTGGAACGGTTGTTCAAGTGCAGCTAAACTTGGCATGTTAGTAAACGTGCCACAATTAACAATAATGCATTGCACCTGCATGTGCAGCTGACCTGCGGAACCTGGGAATATACCCGTCTGTCAAGATGGGGAGAATAAGGCCTATAATACCTTGTTAACACATTGACCGCCATTTTAACATACCTCCGTACTCCCACCTGCCATTCGTCTCCATAGACTTCCATGTAATTGGGTGTGCACGGATCATGCACACCCATGCCTAGATAATGCACCACGTGTGTCCACATTGCTCACAGCTTTCAAACAAAAAAATCCGAATGGAAATCCGTTCAGGCATTCATGAGATAACAGCCACTATGTTTAACAAAGATGGCTGCCAAAATGGCTGCCATGCTTGAAAGATGGGGTTGCTATGGGGGTTAAACATGCAATTTCGCGATTGCTATCATGCCTACTCCATTTTTTGGGGTCAAAAAAAAAAATTGATTTTTTTTTTTTTTTTTTTTTAAATTCTCGGGACTATCGGGCCTGGCGGGGAAAGACATTGGAATAATCTCGGGACTATCGGGCCTGGCAGGGAATGAGTTAAAGTGACCATTTTGTAAAATTTTGCATTTGTAGTTATTTTACTGTAATTTAACAACATAATAACCAGCACAGATAGACAAAGAGACATTCATGGATTTATATAACTTTTATTTCCCCCCCTGGACCCAGGGTATGGTGGCTGCATACCCCTGCCATACCCAATTGACGCCCCTGGATGTACCACTTGAGAACTTCATAAGTCATGCCATGGGCAAGACAGTGGATTGTCAGTACATTTTTAGAACATTGACAGTGAGAAAGGAGGGCATTTGTAAAGGTGTTGTGTAAATGCTGTTCAGATTCTTATTTCCAATGAAAAGAAGCGTCGAAAAGTCCCTTTTGTTTTCCGTAACAAAAAGAGAAGAATGAGCAAGGCTAAACAGTGAAAAGAACCCAGGAAAACAAGTATTTCCAGAAACAAATGCAGGAAAAGTACAGGAAACGCTGATGTTTTGAAATGGCACATCTCTATGTATTGTATTGTGTCCTATCTGTATGGTAGAGTATGTTAATACAATATGGTTGTATATTATGGTCTCCTCACTCTTCTATTGAGACATTTAGATCCTGTGTCTGGCTTGACACGGCCTTTGACACGATCTTGTTTCTTTGACCTGCAGGTCAAAATTAAATTTGTCCCCTGAGCAAGCAGGCAGGCTTGCTCAGTGTAAAAGAAAACACAAAAAACAAAGACAAAAACACCCAAACAACTTGCACAGGAGACCCGGGTTCAAAGCCAAGAAAACCTTACTCTTCCATGTGTTGTTGTTGTTATCATTCGCAGTTCCCCGCAGATATGTTTATTCAGGAGATTCTTTTAAACACACACATAGTCCTGTGTACTGTATGTGCCATCCAGACGGTCTTGTATCTCCTTCTTTAAAGTCCATGTCTTAGCACCATATAACTGGATGCTTTTGACACACACATGGCTCTGAATAAAAACACCTTGGTAGCAGTTGCCTTACCAGACTGCCAGATTCTGGGGGGAGTTTGTTATACAGGCATTCCATGCATGTCCCTTTCTGGCTTGAAAGTCCTTTTTGCTGTTGGCACCACCATACGAACATAACTAACACAGCCACGGTTGTTGTAGCTGCACAGTCTCTCTACTCTATACTCTACCCTGTCAGGTAGGACACCTACTGGTTGACAAGAGGTACTGCATGAAGTTCAACTCTGGCCCAAACAGGCTTTAATTCTGTCTTAGCTACACATTGGCTATACATTTTAAGGGTTTCAGCTTTACATTCTAAAGATGTCGCCTCCCGAAAGCTGCACTCAAGACACAACAAAATATCTTCTCTCAGCTGAGGTTGAGTAAAGGGCAGTTGTAGTTCCGTATATTTTGTGTACGTTTTGGGTGACAGAGTATGTGCAGTAATTGCGTCGACATGCTTAGTTCATCTACGGTTTGTGAGTGCCGACTCGCTCTCCGCTCCGATTCTGCACCCGTTGGGTGCCTTGCAGCACAGAGCACGGAGATCCGTTGTTCCAGAGAGAGAGAGGGAGGTCCGGTCCATTTGAAGAATTATACTCCAGCATTTTGAAGTGGAAACATAGAGAATGCACAGGCTTAATCATAAATTTGCTGAGAGTGAGAACCATAAGACAAGTTATGGTTTAATGTAACTTGGAGTAACCTTGAGTACAAAGTAAATCTTCTTCTTCTTCTTCTTCTTCTTCTTCTTCTTCTTCTTCTTCTTCTTCTTCTTCGTAGTAGTAGTAGTAGTAGTAGTAGTAGTAGTAGTAGTAGTAGTAGTAGTAGTAGTGGTAGTAGTGGTGGTGGTGGTAGTAGTAGTAAATGAACGCTCAGGGCTTTATGGTAGGCTTTGCATTCATTGATCAGGGTGGTCAGGAGAAGCAGTGAAATGCCAAACTGCTCCAGATCTCCAGTGATCCCTCAGACAAGCACATCATGTTTGAACCAAACGTGTAGTTCTCAGATGTCCATATGTAGCAGGACGATAAGCCGCTGCAGCCTCGTTGTTGGGTAAAGTGATTTCCTTTTCCCCATGACTTTTTCTTTTTGCATGCGTCGCTGTTGCTGTCTGGCATACGTTTTGAATCTCCATATATCAACTTATGATTTTATTTATTATTCCTAAATTAATGCCTTTCTTTGTGTCACAGAGGTGGTGAAAGTATAGCATCATCTACAGCTTTTAGGCTAAAAGCTGTCTGCTATTTTCACTATTTT
The DNA here is from genome assembly GCF_963921795.1 of Nannobrachium achirus. Lineage (NCBI taxonomy): Eukaryota > Metazoa > Chordata > Actinopteri > Myctophiformes > Myctophidae > Nannobrachium > Nannobrachium achirus. The sequence continues at coordinate 13,810,393 of NC_137812.1, forward strand.
CAAATATTTTTACTTTAAATAATATTAAAAAAAGAAACAGTGTTGGACATACAGTACCAGACTTCCACCCGACTGTGACGATATGTCGCTCTGCCGAGGGGGATGCAACGCAACGTCTGTGACAAGAGTTCCCGCTGCCTTCCAGATTAAACACAAGGCAGTAAAAGAGGCGTGATAACATTCCTGTGTGTACCAGCGGGGAAAAAATGCTAAACTTAAAACATATTAAATAGTGATGCAAGCATCTTGCCAGAGAGGAGGAAGAAGGTCTGATTATCTGCGGCTGCCGTGACTGAGCACGCGGTTTTATTTTATTTTTTATTTTTATTTTTTATTGTAGCCATGCCACGATGTGGAACTATTGTTTTACAAGTAAAAGTCTTTTCTTTCTCTGTTTACTTGAGTACAAGAACAAAAATATTATTACTTATTTAGCAATATATTTATTGTTTTCGTCACTGCTGTTGTATCTCTACTGAGGAGCCCCCACTGGGAGGGCAGGGTGTCCGGGACCTTTAAGGGGTCCTCAGAGTTACTACACGCGGTCCTCCAAATCTTTGTGTGATGTAAACTTTTTTCTTCTTTTTGTATATTAACAACTTGAACCCTAGTGTCCTTATTCTGATAACTTTAGCCAAAAATAGCAGATCTACAAGCTCACAACGCCTCGCAGGCAAAGAGCTTTGTTGTAGAGGGGAAAAATAGCTGATTAATTACAGAGTGAAAGATCAAGTTTATTAAATATTGACGGTTCAAGTGGTTAAATATCTGAAAACACAAATTGGTCATGAATCCAAAATACACTGATGATGTGCTGTCAACCAATGAAACTATATGGAATCTATGAACAGGTTGTGGGGGTCCCTGCTTCATCTCTCTCTCAACTAAGGGGTCCTTGGCCTGAAAACGTTGAAGACCCTTGATAGCAATTATCACCGCTTTGGTGTACGGCACTGGTAACACATCCTGTGTTAGCTGATCCAAAGTGGGGTAATGTCCTGAAGGGGGTACGGGATTGCCATGTAGATCATCACCTGCGTGTTGCGCTGGTTGGGGGCAGCAACCATGTAAGGAGCAGCTCTTCAATGTTTTCTGGCCAGGACCCCTTAGTTGAGAGGGAGATGAAGCAGGGACCCCCACAACCTGTTCATAGATTCCATATAGTTTCATCGTTTGACAGCACAATCATCAGTGTATTTTGGATTCATGTCAACTTGTGTTTTCAGATATTTAACCACTTGAACCGTCAATACTTAATAAACGTCACCTTTCACTCTGTACTTAATCTGCTCTTTTTCCCCCTCTACCCCAAAGCTCTTTGCTTAAAAAAAAAATAGCCGATCTACAAGCTCACAACGCGTTGTGAGCTTGTAGATTTGCTATTTTTTGGCTAAAGTTCTAAGAATATGGACACTAGGGTTCAATTGGTTAATACAAAGAAGGAAGGGAACGCAAAATGGAGAGAAGGGAGAAAGGAGGAGACAGGCATCATTATATGTGACTCCCAATCTGTGGATTGGTGTGCTGCAAGTGTATTGGAAGTGAGCCCCCAAATAATTGGCACATTTTATTTTCAGTCTGTCTGCTATGTATGCAGTCTGTGTAGTTCTGCAAATAAAAAAGTAAGAAGGCTTTATAAATTATTATTTGTTTTGCAGGTAATTACTATGTGAAAACAAATATCGGAGTGTTGTGCATTTCATTTGATTTCAAGGTGTCAGACTTCAATAAGAATCATGAATAGTTGATATAATGGAAAGAAAAATAACTAATATGAAAAACAAAAGAAACTATTTTGAGGAATGAAATCCTATATCAAAATAAGACTGACAAAGGACCCACATGTCAAAAAGGCTGGTCTATTCAAATCAAAATTGAGTTATCACAAATGTTATTTATTTATGTAAATTATATCACAAGTTAAAATATGATCTGCTCATCTATTTTTATTTTTATTTTTTTAATTTTTTTGCTGAATTTCAGGGTTGCCATGTAACTTTCCACATTGCATTGTTGTGTCTTTTAGCAAAGCAAAGTCAGTGTCATCTTTTAAATAACTTCTGAAAACATACTTATTTTTTTACCATGACCTTCTCTTAGGGCTGTTTGCACCAAGACAGATTAAGTCTTGGTGCAAACCACTCAATTTCAACACTGGAGGATTGGTTGTGGGGTTTGGCTTGCACACTTTGATGATGTCATCAAAGTGTACTTTGCAAGCCAAACCCCACAATTGATCCTCAGTCCCTGCGTCATGTGCGGATGTCAGTGTTGTGTAAATGAGTGTTGTGTTGGTTTGTAAACACATCTTTTATTTTAATACAGTATGTTGGATTCATGTTCATGTGTATATTTCAGTCACTTAAACCCACAATACTAGTTAGTAAACTTGAGCTTTGGGCCTTTGGCTCAGTACTTGGTCAGCTCTTTTCCCCTTGCAGTATGACATGTTGTTAGCTCGTAGATCTGACTGTTGCACTTGTCTTGGACTGCCTAACACGTCCAAAAATGTGATAAGGATTACCCCCGTGGAGCGCCGCGGCCCCGTTATCACGTCCAGGGACGTGTTAACTGGTTACCATGGTGAGCGTAAAAAACTTCATTTCCCATGATGCATCTCAAAGGCTGCTGCCCGACTTCCACTTCCTCATTCACATCTATCTGGCTGCGGTAAAATGCCTTTTTCTCCCTTTGTTTTCCCACATCGCTCGTTTGGTCAAGACAGGCTCATTTCCTATGGTCTATAGGCCTATCTGACTCATGGATCGCCATGGTTGTATTTCTTTTTTCTTCGCGTGAAAAACAAGACATTGAACGGCGTGCACGGCACACCCCATCAGGTGAAATCAAGTGAAAACAATAGGAAAGATACATGGCAGTTCATCTACATTATAGTTATGGCAAAACTATGGCAGCCCAAGTGTTAATGTTCCCCTCAGAATAGGGATGTGATGGGTCCAAGTGGTTACGGAAAAAAAAAAGAGAGAAAAAAAGATAAGCTACAATAGAACAACTTCCCATCTCACAGATATTTAGCAGATCCCTGTGGATCTCTCAGGGGTCCCCGGAACCCCATGTTGAAGACCCATGGTGTACACTACATACAGTATACTGTTAGCTTGATACGCTTGTCAGTTCCCTGCCTGTCTAGGATCTTCACTGAGGAGAATGACAAAATGTAATGAATATTCAGGAGCCTAATGGAGTCTTTTATGGTCCGTGAGAAAAACAAACGCTCCCGGGGGACTTTCTCTTTTCTCCAGAAAATGCATTACGCAACGCCAAGCACTTTAGTTGAAACCTCAACAAAACTGTTGCGTGGACTTTGAGTAGTAGTATGCATCTCATCAGGTTGTGGGATAATATATAATAGGGGAGTATTTTTCTGCTCTCCCAGAGGAGAGGCGATGCAAGGCAAGGGCATTTTATTTGTATAGCACGTTTCAACAACAAGGCAATGGAAACCAAGCACAACAGGGTTCCACCGCGCCTCAAGTTAAAGGACACATTTTACAACAAGGGTTGTCAACGATTTTGATTTGCATTCATGCCCCCAGGTTTGGGGCTAAATATTTATTTTTAGACACAATAAGCCCATTCCCACGATGCACCACAATCTTTCATGGGCAGATGTGACTTATGGGGGCTGGTGTAAATAGTAACAAAGAAATTGCCGGCTTATCGTGTCTAAAAAGACATATTTAGCCACTTGTACGCATGCCCCCACCCACTGAAATAAAAATACTAAAATCACTAAAATAATAGAAAGATGTAAATGAAAATATTTTAACACTCAACTTTTCCTTTCTTTAATTACAATCTAAAATATGAACCCTTGTTGTAAAAAAAACTAAGTTGTCCTTTAAGTTTAGGTCGGTCCGGTGCCTCTCAGGAGCGGAAGCGTGTTGATGTTGCGACATAGCATCTGTTCGACGGTTCATTCTTTCGCGAGTGAAATGTTAACCTGGTGAAAAGCTAACCTGCCGACGCGGGTGAATGTTAACCTATGCCTAAACTTAACCCAAACCCTAACTTCAGTAACCACGACACGGGTGAGTAGCTAACCTGCCGACGCTGGTTGTCGAAAGAATGACACATAGAAAGAGCGAGATTTCCCCCTCAGGAGTGGGACTGGTAGGCTATACACCTAGAAGGAAGGAACTGGAGCCTTTTTATTCACAGGGTGTCAACGTTTCGATGTCAACACATCTTCGTCAGGTCATCGAAAAGCGCCAATGGCAACAAACCTTTCGCTTTTTTATGTGTCTCATCCATTTGGCGTTACTGTTTTAACCTGTTGTAGCCTATACTGCTGCAACAGGGACCATTGGAATCACATTCTGGTCTTAGTAGCGCTTACTCATCTGCGAAGAGAAAAGCCTGGTCAAGATATGAGGAGTGTTCTTGGAGGTGGGGCTGAATTTTCCCGGAAGTTGTATTTTTTTCACTGTGCGGTGTCCCCGTAAACGTATTCCCCGCTGAGAAAAAATGTGTTCTACTTCTCCCGCTCCGTCGGTTACCTTCGCAATAAACAATATACAAACAACGTAACACCTATTAGAAGCGAGTTATGAGCTACAATCTATTTGGGTTTGTTTCGCTGGGGAATGTATACAGACCGCATGACGTAACTTCCGTTAAACGCAGCACTTCCGCCACTTCCACTAGAACCAACCGGAAATCATGTCTTGCCCAGGGTGGGTCTTAGTCAGTGAGCACATTCTGTATTATTTTTAAACTGCTTATATAACCATTGTAAGTAAGTTTTTTTGTGTGACTAATAGCCTAGTGTTACTCACTCACTCACTCACTCACTCACTCACTCTCTCACTCTCTCTCTCTCTCTCTCTCTCTCTCTCTCTCTCTCTCTCTCTCTCTCTCTCCCCCTGCATTAAACACAGTCCTGGGGTCATGGCAGCAGTAGTTGACGATGGTCATCCGTCATTGTGTGCAGCTTCTCCCTCCCTCACTGGCCCAGATGATATTCTCACCGTCCGCTAAGGTCATTCCAAGCGAGTGACCTTCTGTCCGGAATAGCGGCTGCCCGGTGCCCTGTAGCTCCGGCCCCGGCTGGAAGTGATCCACTTATTAGCTTTGAGGCCTTTTCTATTGCCTCTGAAATGCTGAGGGTTCATTTAGACTCGGAGTCAGTGGCGTCAGTTCAGAAAAAGCAAAGGTATGGCAACATGACTGGTGTCTTGCACGCGCGCCTTCGCGCGTGTGCAACACACCAGTCATGTTGCCATACCTTAGTAACAGGCATGGTACATTTTTCTTTCTTTTTGTTTTGGTTGTTCAAGTGCAGCTAAACTTGACATGTTAGTAAACGTGCCACAATTATCAATAATGCATTGCACCTGTGCAGCTGACCTGCGGAACCTGGGAATATAACATTTTGTCAAGATGGGGAGAAGAATAAAAGTGTGGAGAAAATATTTATAATACCTTGTTAAAGTGACCTTTTGTTACATTTTGAATTTGTAGTTATTTTACTGTAATTTAACAACATAATAACCAGAACAGATAGACAAAGAGACATTCATGGATTTATATTTAAAAAGTAACTTTTATTTACCCCCCTGGACCGAGGGTATGGCAGCTGCATACCCCTGCCATACCCAGTTGACGCCCCTGCTCGGAGTTGAAGAGTACAAATGCATTTGTACGCTTGCTGAGTTACAGATGCATCGAGGCTTTTAGTGTGTACTTTCTGCTAACTGGTTTTCATCTGGAGAAAAAAGGCCTGACCCTGCTCTTACGAGAACCGCTTACTCGTGCGAGGCGGGAACTCATTTTGACTCGGGGGTCTCCTTGCAAATTTACCCTTAATTAGGGGGAAACCGGGACATCAAAATGGCACCCGTATAACTCGTTATTACCACACGTTAAGGAAGGCTTTGGGGCGATAATAATAATAATTTTAAAAAAGTTATATACGCGACTCGCTGGCCTGGATTTTTTAATTTGAGGGTTTAATTTAAGGCTCCCAGGGCAACGGGAAGGATGTGATGCAAGATGACAGAGAGACAAAGTAGTGGAGAGAATGAGAGAGAGAGAGAGAGAGAGAGAGAGAGAGAGAGCGAGAGAGAGAGAGAGAGAGAGAGAGAGAGAGAACATTCATTAGTGTTGAAAAACCCATACTCCACTTTAACAATTTTGGCTGTTAACCATCCACAAACTAGTCAAAATGTGTTTAAATTATAATTAGAGCTGCATGTGTGGTTCGCTGACGTTCTTTTATTCTGTTTCTCTCTCTCTCTCTCTCTCTCTCTCTCTCTCTCTCTCTCTCTCTCTCTCTCTCTCTCACAGACATTACAAGGAACACAGCAAGTGTACACAGTGCGTGCTTGCGTGTGCACGATTTTCATAATACCGTATTGTAATTTGTAAGCCTCTAAGTGCCTATCTGTATGTTTTTTTACGACTGTGAAGCGGTTGTGAAATTATCAGTTCAACCACGCTCTTCCGTTCCTTCGCCGGCAACAAAGACTCTGTCTCTCTTCTAGTGACAACACACTCAATGCACAAAGTAAACCCCATTTGGGTCAATTTTTTACACCGTCGGTTTAGGCATTAACAGTGAGTTTATTATACTGTGCTGCAGCATAACTAATACCCCACACATGTTGGGGCGACAGTGGCTCAGAAGGTAGAGCTGCCGCTTGGGACCATGTTTGATCCTGGGCTCTACCCCCAGAGTTAGTGTTGAAGTGTCCTTGAGCAAGACACTGTCAACCTAATTGCTCCTGATGAACCTTGCATGGTTTCCTCTGCCATGGGTGAACGTGTGTGTGAATGTAATGCACAATCATTGTAAAGCGCCTTGGATAAATGGACCATTTTAAATCATTTACTACCCCCGCCAGAGAAACCAGAGAATTTAATTTGATTTAATTCATAACAACAATCCAAAAGTACACAACAGATACTGCTTCCGTTCTGGACCGGAAACAGAAAACGGATCTGCATCTTTTTGGGCGGGACAAGACACTTCTCTGTACCCTGTTTATGTTTGCTTACTTGCTTACTGTAAACACTGCTGAGGCTAAAAAAGATTTTTGTTCACAAACGGCATACACACGTGCCGTGCACAATCCGTGTACCATCGTGGACTATGGACACGCACGCGACCTCGTTAAAAGGTACGAAAACAGTGGCAGGTAAATGAGTTAATATTTTGAACTGGTTGCAAAACAGCAACAACAACAGCAGACTGTTATAAGCTCCACATTTTTTGCATGCCAGCTTAAAGATGGGTTTTTACTGGTGATTTTTTTAAGATTCCTCTCACTCCGGCTCGGCCGGGTTTAGCCTTCAGGCGAGAAGGCTGCACTTTACACCTCCAGTGGGTTGGAACACAGCCTGCAGGTCCAGCAGGCAGGCAGGAAGGCTCTGACCTTTTCCAAAAGTCTAAACTGCTGGAGTTCAGTGGAGGAACCACTGCTGCCTTCCTCCTCAAACAGTCCATCTATCACAGGGAGCCATTAGGTAGAATTATGCAGCACTTTCACACTGCTGTTATTCTGTGAAAAAAAGAAATCGTTATGAACCTACTGAGATGATTAAATACATATAGTAGATAGTTGGTAAATGTGTTGGTAAGGCCTAACAAAAAAATTCTCTGGTTTCCGGTTGGCGACCGACCCTATTAAATACGTGCGACCCAGATGATTTTATTGGCATTTGGAGTGAAAATAAAAAAATAAATAAAATTAAGTCAAAATCCGACCGAGTCGATCAAAAACGTCTTACAAAAAATATCTTTGGTGCGACCACATTCGCGAAGTTTAATCAAAGTTTTCTTTCGACTAAAATATCATGTGCGCAAATGTTTTGTTTTACTATTCATGCGTCATTGCGTCAGCTCCGTCTCTCTCTCTCTCCCCCCCAGTCCCTACACACACACACACACGCAAACACGTGCGTGCTCCGTGCCTCCGTCGAAAACAGCTAATCTACAAGATCACATTAAGATGCAGACACGACGCGCACACAGCTGCAACTTCTGCAACTATGTATAAATCAGTGGGTTTCATTCGCGCAAAACCTAAATGTGAATACGTTTGCAGGATCAATCCTCTCTCCAAAGAGTGTCTGTCGCGACGGGGATATCTTCGCTGTATCTACATGTCATCTTTTTTACACCCAACTCTAACCTTAACCTCCATGGGGTGAGTCGGTAAAACCCTCCGGACGAAAAAGTCTTTCGAAAGAGCAAGATTTTACCATCGCGACGTGCCGTGGCCGCCTCTCTTTTCAGCGAACCACGCAGAAAAGCTAGCCGCGAACCGTACACGTAGTCAGCATCGGAGCGAGCCAAGAGCCGCTCTGACGCACAACGTTGTTCATTCACGTTGCGACACAAGCATAAAGCATTCGAAGAGAATCACAGTTTGTAAAAAGAAAACACCAGAGCAATAAACACTTTCTAACTGTCTTGAAACAAATATCTTTGCTCCACTTTCATTCATCCACTAAAACTACTTACTACATTCTCCCTTCCACTTCAGTCAAGTGAGTCAACCTGTGGGTCGAGACCCCCCCCCAGAGGTCCCCAAATAATTTGGGGGGGGGGTCCCTAGATGACAACGAATTAATAATTTAAGGACTTTTTAAATAAATTTAAAGACAAGAAAAAAAGACCATTGCTGCATCAAAAGTAATCAAACTATACTATAAAAAAAATGTAAAATAATACAAGAAAGATGCAAATGTTGGAAAATAGCTGATCTACAAGCTCACAACTCTCAAAAACATTTAATTGGGGACCCATATTTTTTTTCTGGGACCTATTTGAATGACCACCTGTGGGTCCCCCATTATATTGAAAACCTAGCAACATCACTGCAAGTAGAAGGTAACAAATACGTTAAAATTAACGTTAATTCAAATGTTACGATTTTGCGATTATGAGGGCAAGTGGCCATGACCTGAGGGCAAGTAGAACATGACCTGTACTTGCCCGACGGGCAAGTGCCTCTGAGACCTTAGTGTCAACCCCTGAGAGAGACAAGTCGGCTTCTCAAGAAATTGGTAACTCAGGAAAACAGAATATTAAAAAAGAAGCATATCGATCATTGCCATAGGAAAAAAAAAAAAAAAAAAAAAAAACTACCTACCCATCCTTCCCACGAGGAAATAAAATAAAATTCCTTGCTACCCATCATGCCCACAAAAAAATAAAAATAAAAAATAAAATAAAATAAATTCCCTACCTACTCAGCCCTAAAATGACAGCCAACCGGAAACCAAGGTTTTTTTTTTTTTAGGCCTAAATGAAAGAAAGAAAGAAGATTGCGAGAAGATACTTACAGTATGAAAACCTGCAGATCATGTCTGTCCTTTCGTCTGCGTGTGCGTCACGCCTCATGTCACGCTCCATATATGGCCAAGACATCTCCATATATGGAGCAGACGGTCGGGAGTATTCATTTGATAACTAGCGTTGTGTGTGTGTGTGTGTGTGTGTGTGTGTGTGTGTGTGTGTGTGTGTGTGTGTGTGTGTGTGTGTGTGTGTGTGTGTGTGCGTGCGTGCGTGCGTGCGTGCGTGCGTGCGTGCGTGCGTGCGTGCGTGCGTGCGTGCGTGCGTGCGTGCGTGCGTGCGTGCGTGCGTGCGTGCGTGCGTGCGTGCGTGCGTGCGTGCGTGCGACAGCTAGTTACATGTTGACTTACTGGTCATGAATAAATCATCATAATACTTTCAGAAGCCAAAACACCCAGACTGCACAACAGGGGGCAGAAGAACACACACACACACACACACACACACACACACACACACACACACACACACACACACACACAGGACACAGGACACTATATTAGGCCGTATAGCTGTAATAGGCTACAAACATTACAAAACGCACACTTTGCTGTGTTTATCTCTCCCGTACACGCGCCACACGCTAGCTCTAAAACATACATCAACATGGACGCCAGCACTCTCCTCCAGGCAGGGGAACTGATAACAGTTCACACTTTATTCATTGCGTTTTCCGCAGCCAACGATGAAGTACTGGCTTCACACTAGTCCAGATAAGTACATGCAATGCTTACTTAATGCCTGCTCAGTTGGGGTGTAACGATACATTTTAATAGCCATTCGATACATATCACGATACATGCTTGACGATACAATACATGGATGATATTGGTTAATTAATGGCGATACAATATAATTCAATGATTTAAAATCGATATAGTAACTATTTAGCAACGAAATTAAATATGTGTGAAAGGTGTGGATAGTGCAGGTTTTTAAAGGAAACATGTATTATTATGGATATAAATAAGTACACAGTGATTATCTGCCAAATACATGGACATTGTAAATTGACAAATCTGCACCTTGACATGAACCCAGAGATTACACACATTTATCGATAGACCAGTGTAGCTATATGGAAAGGAAAAGTAATTAAACCCCTCCTTTTAAATTTTTCTTCTTAAAAATGCTAAATACAATGCCCAAGTAGGTAGTATTGATATAATCGATTCTTTGCACTGCCGATTCGATACGATACAAAATAAAACGATACGATTAGATTTTTTAAGTTAAAAATGATATTTCGATACAGTTACTATATTGTTACACCCCTACTGCTCAGTTCAGAGGTGTGTGTGCACACCTGTGTGCTGTGGTGCAAGAAGTACTCTAGTTTGTCTTTACAGCTAGCAAAAACACCTCGATAGGCTTTAGTAGAAAAGCTGCTTTTGTGCACCTACTGAAATGGACAAGTCGGAGTAATGAACTTGAGAAGAGCAATACTGTCTTCACTTAAAAAAGTGAATGCAGATGCAACTTTTCGGTCGCTAGGACATTCATCGGGCATCTGATGCAGATGAAACATTGTGTCTTTCAATATTTGTATCGTTTTTTGACAAAATTACATGCACATTACAAAGACACACACTTAGGACAACATACACACACAAAAAAGAAAAGAAAAAAACAAGACAGGTATCAACAACAAGTGGGCAAACAACAATTGTTTCAGCCTTTGCAATACAAAAGTGGTAGACATGTATAGGACTCCCAAAATGCAGCAGACACATTCTCATATAATATTTGTCACTCAGATACACAATATTACTCTAGTCCATTCTTCTTTTAAAAACCTTGCAACTGGTGACCAGTCTCTGATGAAATCAGCAAGAGTAGTTTACCTCTTAACACATTATGACAACCTCACCATTGCCCCATTTGCAATACGGACATCAGTTTTTTTCAACGGAAACATTGTGGACCTAATTGCATATGCAATGCATTAAATATTTCTTTTTTTTTAAATATAATGTGTTTATAAGTGAAGACGATACCTACATGCAAAAATACTCAGCAGCCATTCAGCTGCCATATGTTATGTGGTGAGATGTACTGATCCAGAAAAGGTTAGATACCATTGAGTTAATGTCTCTCGGGTGATTCTAGGCATACTAGGCAACCTAGGTAGTTGCTGGTGTGCCACCTGCCGACCTAACTTCCTCGCGTCCGAGGCATTGGACTGAACCTTAGTTCATACTTCTAGTAGTAAAGGAAGAAGGACTGACTTAAGCAGTGGATAATGAGAGGCAGGAGAGGAGTGAATGAAGAGCGGGAGAGGGGTCATCTGATTTGGCCCGTCCTCAGCCACTTCCTTTCTGCTGCCCTCAGCCGTGTTTGCTCAGCTCTGAGGGTTTCAGATAACCGAGGGAGAGCTGGCATCCCGTCTCCGAGGAGGGAGAGGGCAGCGACGGTCAACGGCTGATTAACTCTCAAATACCTGGAACGCGCCCGCGTCGCATTAGATTTGAACCACTTTAACCATTATTTTATGCTTTAACTATTGAAAAATAGCAGATATACAAGCTCACAGCGCGGCACCGAGTGCCGCGCTGCGAGCTTGTAGATCTGCTATTTTTGAAAAATGGTGAAAACGTGCGCAAGTCTTTGAATATCTTTGACCCGATCTTTGACCCGACTTCTAAATCCTTCCTCTGAATCAGTGGTTCTCAAACTTTTTCATGTCAAGGACCCCCAAAATTACAGATATTTGGCCACGGACCCCCATTTCAAAATATGTTGTTCCAGGGACCACCCAGAAGTTAATATTTGAGTTACAAATGTTCGCTTTTAAGTAGATATATTCAAAGACTTGCAAAACAAATCATGATCTTTCAAAAATAGCAGATCTACAAGCTCGCAGCGCGGCACTCGGTGCCGCGCTGTGAGCTTGTATATCTGCTATTTTTCACTGGTTAAAGCAGTCAATAATCCTAGGCCTAAATGGGTTAAATAGTCGAGAGAGGAAAGGAGAGGAAAAGGAGGAAAGTAACCCAGAACATTTGACTGAAGAAGTATTTACTTGAGGGTGTCAATTATTTTTGTACTTTATGCTTGTACTGTGATGCCTTCACTGGCTACGCAGAGAATGTTAGAGAGGCAGGGGCTGAGATTTCTATAAGGGCCCTATTGATGAAAATATCGAAAATGGCAGACCTCCAATTCACAAGAATGCTGTGAGCTTGGATGTCTGCCATTTTCGGTGCTTGATGCCACACTGAACTGCATTATCAAGTCAATACCTGGTGATGTGGCGTAACGGCATGGATTTTCTACACAGAGAGGGCACATCTTTCAGCATAAGATGCTGCATTCAAGTTCAGGAGAGTTTGGACAAGGCCATTCTCTTGAATGCTGCCTTCAGTTATGGCATGAAAAGAGGGCGTTTGCATTTATTTCGCCATAGTAAAAACTGCATTCATGGTCTGAAGAGGGCACGTTTTACAGACGGGTAAAAGGGCAGGGGCTCAAGCCCCCTTTGATGTATGTATGCATGCATCTGATAAAGCATGTGCCTGATGACTGGTAGCCTATTATGTTTCCCTCTCTGTAAGAGAGGCGCTGTGTAATATTGTCAGTGTATTGTGTTAACTGTCTGTGTTGTGTATTCATGTGTAACTATCTAACTACTGCCCTCGGGCTGCTACGCAGCCCTCACACCTAGGGCTGTCACGATTGTGACATTTTACATGGCGATTAATTGTCCCTCAAATAATTGCGATTAACAATTTAATTGTGTTTTTGTCGTTAACAATGACATTTCTGTCTGGCTTTTAGGCTTTTAACTCATACAGTGCCCCGGGAGTGCCAGAAATCTCTCTATAGACCTTCGCTCTAGCTTCCGTCGACACTGTCCCAAGTGCCTTGGGATTTCACTCCAGCCAATGTTATGTGGGACGAGAGGAGGAAGCTAGCTGACACGTAGCCAAAATGCTAACCCCTTTAGAAGCCCGATCTAAAGCTCTTTCAATCGCAAAAAAAACGTTCTCTTTGGGTCTGGGAACACAATCCGGAGAAAATCCTGTCTAAAGATGTGATTTATTATTGGAGTGGGCGGCGCGATGCGGCCGTTAGCGCGACTACGGCCCGTGTATGGCCGAGTGTTGGCCCGGACCATGGATGGACGTTTAGACCGAGGCTTCGTCGGCTTCGTCGGCCTCCGATTAAATAATTCATTTGATTAAATATCCCGGACTACTTCGGGATAGGCACCCCGGAATACGTCGCGCCGCCGACAGTATAGATTGAGTTTTTTTGGGGGGGCTCTAAACTTTATTTTAAACCATTTTCAATGGAATAAATCGTCAGACCATCTAGCGTATCTCGTTGGTAAGCGCTGGACGAGCAAGGACCACCCACGTTGCTCCAAACAGCTCGGGGTAAGTAAAATAGCAAATAAAATATTGTATTGGATTGAAATAAAGCCGAACTTGTTCGGGATAGGCACAAAAAGGGTTAAGTTGCACATGGCAGATATGACACATATTAATATACAAAGAAATTACTGACATATTTGACAATACTTAAAAAAATGTTTATACTTTATACTTAAAAAATGTGATGCGACACGTTGTGAGCTTGTAGATCGGCTATTTCCACTATTTTGTATGACATTTCTTCAACATGGAAACGATTATGACGATTATCTTATGACAAAATAATTGCGGTTATGTCAAATAATTGCGATTAGACGAATATGTAATAATTCTCCCTTTTGCAAATCCCGCCCCATTCTGCCCTGTTACTATGATGGGACATTTGACCCTGGGCAGATTGTTTTTATAGTGGCAGTGAATGGGATTTTTTTTATTTTTTCATAGCCTCATTACAGCTATATAAAGTACCAAAGGAAAAACATCTAGGTGATATTAATAAAAAGGGAAGACAAAGGTACAGTAGTTACATTGCAAAACAGGGGGTTTACCCGAAAATATATGTTTTAATTTGTTTAATCCCAGTGAGACAGAATCCTCTTTGCAGATTCTTTTATAGTGGTAGTGGATGGGATTTCTTTCCCCTTCATAGCCTCATTACAGCTATATAAAGTACCAAAAAAAACACATCTACGTGATATTAATAAAAAGGGAAGAAAAAGGTACAGTAATTACATAGCAAAACAGTAGTTTTCCCCCGAAAATAAATGTTTTAATTAGTTTAATCCTCTGGATCAGAAAGAGAATAGAAATAGAAAGAGAAGTGCATTGCATCTTGGGTAGGAAGAGGACAGAACTATAATGTTTCTCCTCACATAATAGGCTGGCTTTTCGTAATTATTCCCATTTAAAATATATGTACCCAATCGTGACTCTTAGACCATTGATAAGGTCCATGTGAACTAGTTTGTTGAAGCTTATTCATTACAATGATCGCAAACGCTATGGTCGCGAGCGGCCTGGCCGTGCTCCGCAGTGCGGACAGCCGGTGAAAGACGGCTGCCACTTTCTCCGACTGCAGAACTCCACCCCCGCTTGCAAAAAGTGAATGTATTTTTCTGGTTGGCCAGTCAGGGAGTCTCAGGGACCAATCAGAAGGCTGGCAAACGGTGAATTGTGACAGGTCTACTCACACTTATGTTGCACCGTCGATCTGGGTGTGTGTGGGTGGGTGTGTCGGAGGCACCCAGGGGACACATGCGCAAATTGGTGTTCATCGTCATCATCATTTTTTGGGGGGATGAATAAAAAAACCTATTCATTATTAATTGATTTTTCGATTAATTCCAAAAGATTAGGTACTATAGGGTCATATACTGTGACTTCTACACAGACTCCCGTACCATCTAATGCAGTGTTTCTCAAAGTGGGGTCTCGGAGTCTCTAGCTGGCACAAAACATTTTCAGATGAGGGTCCAAATATACAGTATATCAATTTGGGGGTCCTTGGCACAAAGGAAAGCTTGAGAGCTACTGTATTAATTAATACATGCATGGTTTCTGTTGTGTGGAGTATGTCGAAAACCAAACCTCCATGTGCGTTTGGTTTATGCTGTGTACTGTATGACATCAGTGCTGTTGATCTACATACAGTAAGTGCTTTTGACATTTTCACCCACACATTAGGCGATTTTTATTGGATTGTTTCATTTTTTTTAAATGACTTGAGTAGATGCTTTATTTATTGTCCTTGTGGAAATTAATTTTGTACCAAGCAGTTATATTGTTGTATTGCTACTTTTAATTTCACGGAAATTACAATGAAGCAATACAATATTAAGCCTGCCTGTGGAGAGCGTTGAAGGGCCGTGCCACTGTCAGTGATGAGGCTCTTATCAGGAAGAGATTATTCAAATTGCTGCGCAAATTAACCTGTCATTTTTAACGAGGTCTCCCTGACGTTACCGGTGACCTCCAAATTAAGGAGTGATTAGATAGGGGAAGCATTTTCCTGGTGTTTTCAAAAGCACTCAATTTTCTGAGTCAACATTGGCCGTGCTGTTTGCCAATAAGATTGACTAAAAAAAGAACAATAAAGAACTCTTGACGATTATATCGGCTTAGTATCATCCCCAGTAGGTGTAAAGTAACTAAGTACATGGTCTCAAGTACTGTACTTAAAGGAGTTCAACCCCAAAATGACTTTTATTTTCTATTGATTACTCACATGGAGACTTGAGTTCAAATTAGTTTTTTGTAGCATCCCGAAGACAATAATTTGATTACAAGTTATTGTTATCTTGCTTCCATTACAATATGTACTGTAACATTTCCAGTGAGCAATGGTGCTGACTTTGCCCTTTTATGATCTTTGTGCACCTGCCCCTCCAGTGGTCTCTGCACGGCCCTGCATGCTTGCAACCTTTTCATCCCTACTTCACCATCCCTTCTGAGCATGAGGAAGTGCCCTGGGTAAATACAGACACAAAAGTTATCCGATGTTATCCACACATTTAAACAGACATTTGGATTGATACCACCGCCAGACAATAGAAGCATTCAGCGTTGGCTCTACCAACATTGATTTTGTCTTTGCTAGATCCATTTCAATTTGGCATAATTGCCACGGGCTCCGTTTGTTATCTTATCATATATCAGCATTATTGCCCCCGCTTGGAAAGGGGGGAGCGTGGTCTGATGAAAGACCTGGACTTTCACAGCCTCGGACAAGTTTGGGTTCTTTCTCAGGTCAGCCACGGATGGAGTGATTCAGGGACGTGCTGGGCCCCTGATTCAGCCCGGGAAAAAGAGTTGGAGAGCCCCCCATTGCGCGCGATAGAGAGAGATCTCTCTCTATTCCTAATGGCCGGCCTAGACCGGCCGGGAATGAACCGGCCGTTCGCTTTTCCCCATGGCCAGCTCACGACCGAGAGACGCGCAATCTCTACATTGAAGTTTATATTACAGCTCACTGATCTCCTCGAAAACACATTTGGGATCCCCCATGAGGCTGAATATATACATTCTAGACGCGGAGGCCGTATTTATCAAAGTGCTGCGCACGTCTCCGCCAAGACAAATAGTTTCACAGGGACCTTAACGTACAGTACTCTCTCTCCAGAGAGAGAGAGAGAGAGAGATAGAGAGAGAGAGAGAGAGAGAGAGAGAGAGAGAGAGAGAGAGAGAGAGAGAGAGATAGAGATAGAGATAGAGATAGAGATAGAGATAGAGAGAGAGAGAGAGAGACAGAGACATAAAAGCTGAATGGCCAGAGACAGCTAACTCGATATCTAAGAAAGCAGCCAACACAGCACATCCCCAATCAAACCATTTCAACTATCTCCCATCTACCATCTTCCATCTCTCTCTCTCTCTCTCTCTCTCTCTCTCTCTCTCTCTCTCTCTCTCTCTCTCTCTGTCTGTCTGTCTGTCTGTCTGTCTGTCTGGGACTGAGGGAGAGAGGAGTAGAACAACACAAAGACATGCTGTGATAGAGAGAGAGAGAGAGAGAGAGAGAGAGAGAGAGAGAGAGAGAGAGAGAGAGAGAGAGACTTATAGCCTGGATTGATGGTTGCTAATAAAGTTTGATTGTGACTGACAAGGCACTCTGGGTTTGTAATTGACAGCTTTAATGGTCTGAGAGCAGGGAGGAATGGATGGATGGATGGATGGATGGGTGGAGGGAGAGAGAGAGAAAGATAGGGGAGTGTTTTATTTTAGCTCGACAGGACCTAACATCCAAATTACGACACAGAGAGAGAGAACAAATTAACGAAGGAATGATGCTCTCCTTGCCTTTTGCTCAAGGTCACAGAGGAACGAAGGGTAGCAGCAGTCTTACCTGTACATGTGACCCCCCCTGTTAGATTGGAATGTGACAACATCTTGTTCGGTCTGTGAACATCGTTGCCTTTATAGACGAGCAGGGGTGTCGCACCAAATGCTGGGCCCTGGGTACAAGGATTCACTGCGGGCCCCCCGTGAATGATCTTCATAGGGGGAGGGGGTTTAAAACCTATATGTTTCTATGTCAGTGGTGCTCAAACTTTTTTCATGTGAAGGACCCCCAAAATTATATTATTTGGCCACGGACCCCCATCTCAAAATATTTAGTTCCAGGGACCCCCCAGAAGCAAAATTTGAGTTACAAATGTTTTCTTAAAAAAATACATATTGAACGATTTGCTCACATTTTCACAACTTTTCAAAAATAGCAAATGCTCGCAGCGCGGCACTCGGTGCTGCGCTCTGAGCTTGTAGATCTGCTATTTTTCAATAGCTAAAGTATAAAAGAATTAAGGCCCCTCCATCTTGGGCCCTAGTAACTCAAATCGAATGAGTAAACGATGGGTGTAAAATGTTCCGGACCCTTTCTGGGGCTTATCTATTTTGGGACCTCCCAGAACAGTACGCCTGCCAGTTAATGTCCGATCTTCTTAATATTAGAGTTGTTTTGTAGGTTTCTGAGTTCATTTATTACACTTTTAAAACTAGAATAACTTTTCTGACTTTTGGTTATTTCTGACTTTTGGTTCTCCTTTCTGACTTTTTGGTTCTAGCATTTAAATTGTTAACATCACGCCACAGACCCGCTGTGCCCTGGCTGGTCAGGTATGCAGAACGTAGATAGAAACAGAGGCATAGCTACAAGTATGGAGCACATTATAGGCTATAACAGATACAAAAAAGAAAATGCATAAATATACTTAAAGATTGACCACATTAATGCAGCCAGTTATGTTGCAACATATGCTATTTGCACAGTTTCCTGCTATTTGCTTTTATTTTGACTACGTTAACGGTCTTATTGCAATTTTATTGCCGTCACACGGTCAAGGAGGCATTAAGCACTAGAATTTAACTGCCTGCGATGTTGCCACAGCTGTACTCTAAGTGCATGCAGTGACCATTAAAAAAAAAGAAAAAACCTTGAGCCCCCCTTGAAGTTTAGTCAAGTGAAGTTTATTGGCACTCGTAAGGGGAGACCGCGTTTGAATTTTAAGAAGCGCACAGCCCGAATCATTGCGATTTAAAGGCATACAAAACATTAAAATGTCAATGGAGGCAACACATTATAGCATAACCACCAAACCCTGACCTTCCTAAACACTTTAACCCCTATAAACGTCACCATGAAACAGCAAAACATTGTCCTTCAAGCTCACAATGCAGGGTGGGATGTCATCTTTTTAGGGGCATGAAGGCCACTTGGCCTTTGTTTTAAGTGTTTTCTTTAATTTGTTTCTTTTGAAAAATAGAAATACTGGCAGCATTTAAAAATAAATCTCCTCTTTCCTCCATGTGTCACATGGTGAATCAGGTAGGTGTGGAACCAGAAGCAGACGAGGAGGCAGGGTCCAGTCCAATAGCATTCATTCCACACACGAAGGGCAGGACAGCAATACAGAGGAAGCACTCAAAGAACACAGAACACAACGTAACACATGTCTAGGACCTAGCCTTGGATTACTAGCCTGGTTTCCAGTCTGTTCGCTCCGTTCCACATTTTGTATTGTCTCTACGCATTACAGTCTGGAAAGGAGCCTATCTCCAAGGGGGGGTGGGACATAGAACTCGGTGGAGTCCAACCGCGGCTTCGTATTGGTCTTTGGTCAAGTCATGTCTGTCAAACACACCAGACGCAGCTTAGATTCGTTGGAACAACACCACGTGGCTTTCCAGCCACCGCGGCTTCCGATTGGTCTTTTTTGTGGGCCGGGACAAATACACCAGTCTGTATTGCCTGGTTGATGACGTAGCTATACCTTAACCCTACTCTGATTCGTTGGAACAACATCCAATCAGCAACGACGACGCCTACGTCACAACTTGTCCCCAGACTGTAGTACGGAGAGAGAAAACAAATCGCCGAACAGAGCACAAACAGGCTGGAAACCATGGCTATTGGATTCCAAGACAGTCATCTGTCATCGTCATGACCATTTTGGATGATCTTCAAAATAGTGTTTGCACAATCTTTGCCCATATATCTACATAAAGTTCAGATTTCAATATAGTGCTTACCCCACAGACAAAGAGAGAAAATATAGTTTTTGACCAGGACATTTCCATAGTCCGACGTCTCATTTGTCCGGCGTGCGGTTAGGCTTAGGGTAAGAGATAGTTAGTCAAGGGAGATCGACGGGCGAAAGCATTGGGCTAATGACACGTCAGAACAACACTACGCTCCCATTTTTTACCGTGCCGTTTTGAGGTGAGAGCTTGCCCCAACCGCCACTCAAAGTGGTTACTGGTCAATCACAGCGCGTCCTTGCACAATCGGTACAGGTTTTGAGATGATGCGGTAGAGACAGCGTGACATTAAAAGAGCTAGTTAAATATCTCCATTCCCATTCACCGGCCCACTCTCTGTCTCTTGTCGAACGCACTTCCACATCCGCTTATTTCCTTGTTGATCTTTTTCTCTTTTGAATCAGTGCACCATTTTTCATTTAAACGGCACGAGAACGCCTGATAATGATGGCTTTCTTAAAATCGTCCCTTTCATCGATCAAACCCTTTTTTTGTTTTACTCAGAAGCCACATTGCTCTTTTTTAGCCCCCTTTTCAACACAAGTCAAGTGATTGAGTTGCTACTTTGCGGGTGTTTTTATTTTTTATTTTTGAAATAGCAAAACAATTCTGTCGATTTGGAGCTGTAGGCAGGAGGTATTCATCACAAGCCTTTTCTATCCAATCATTTTGGTTCCTCGCATTTTATACTTCCTTTACAATTGTGTGTCCTTGGGTTGAACTCGCTATAGTTACAATGAGAAAAAAATAAAAATAAAAAAGAAATCCAGGCCTTGCACTCAATCAGGTGGCACTGAATGTGGTTTTAACGGAAAGGTAGAGTGGCTATTGAAGTATGCCAACTGCTAAGCTATAAGATAACTATGATGTAAAGTATTATTTCAAATTAAAAGAAAGAGAAGTGGGATGAATCCAATTATATTTACGGATAATACAGATGATGTTGGACATGGCAGAATGATCACACCATTGCAGGAGGGGAATCAGATGAGGGGCATGGGGGGCTTCTTTCAGAAAGAAATGATTGATTGGTTGGTTGGTTGGTTGATTGATTGATTGATTGATTGATTGATTGATTGATAGATAGATTGATTTATTGACTGATTGATTGGTTGATTGATTGATTGATTACTTTATTAGCAGTTTGCAATAAAAATACAGCGAAGTACAGTTCAATTCAATGTCTGCTAAGAGGATATTAAACCCAAGAAAGCTTATGGATTGTTTCCATCGGGGTCCTTCGTACTCAATTCATCTAAACAGAAGAAAAAATAAAATGCCCTTTTTCAAGAAATAGTGAAAATAGCAGATCCACAACCTCACAACCCATTGTGTCGCCTATATATATTTGCGACAAACAGCAGACAGTATGCAACGTTTTGACCCTTCAGTCTTTTTCAAGTAATATTATCAAGTCATTCTTAAAAAAGACCGACGTTTGTCTCAGATCATTTTCTTTTGGAGCATTCAAAAGTGATTAGCCAGCCCCCGCTTTGTTCTACTTGCTCCAGTTTTGGCTCAGCACAAAAAAAAACGGAGGATGCACATTATTATTACTAGAAGCTGGGCCGCCCTTCGGGCGGCCCAGCGTCTAGTCGGCGACCTGGCCAACTCGGAACAATGTAAATAGGGAATGAATGCCCCGCCCTTTAATGCAAACCCCATTATACCTGTTTTCATAGGACCCGTTTTGACCATTTGTCTGCCTGTGTCCATTTTTGCCCATATATGGAGATATCTGTATCTGTCTGTCGGTGTCCATTTTATGTCCATATATGGAGATCACTGCAGTTATAGTTCTGGGTCCATTTTATGCCCATATATGCCCATATATGGAGATATCTGTCTATCTGCATCCATTTTATGCCCATATATGGAGATCTCTGTATCTGTCTGTCTGTGTCCCTTTTATGCCCGTATATGGAGATCTTTGTGATTCTGCATCCATTGTATGCCCATATATGCCATATATGGAGATATCTGTTTATCTGCGTCCATTTTATGCCCATATATGAGATTTCTGTCGCTTTTTCAAACAATCGTGGGTCGGGTCGGGTTGAGGCCGAGCACTGCACTACCTGCTGCGGTGGGGAACGCACGTGCCGAATTTGAAATAGGGAATGAATGCCCCACCCTTTAATGCAAACCCCATGAATGCCCCACCCTTTAATGCAAACCCCAATATACCTGTTGTCATAGGACCCGTTTTGACCATCTGTTTGTCTTTGTCCACTTATGCCCATATATGAAGATCTCTGCACACACAGTACCGGTTGCGGAAAACTCTGATGTCAGACTTTATGCCCATATCTGGAGAACGCGCGTGCCGGTGGGAAGAAGGGTTCTCGAGATACGCGGATTACATACATACATACACATTCACAGAGATTTTGTGTTGACTCATGTGGCGTACGTGATGTCAGAGCCTTTTATGAAGTGATGTCACAATGACTCAGCGCTTGCGCCGATTTCCTCCGGAACAGCCTGATGTCAACAATCAGCTCCGCATAAGGAGATTCCGAACGTTTCGCGCCGGTTTCGGAAAACCGCGAGTCGGGTCGGGTCGAGGCCTGGCACTGCACTCCGCGCGGCGGCGGGGAACGCGCGTGCCGAATCTGAAGCCGGTGGGACGAACGGTTCTCGAGATACGCGGATTACAAACAAACAGACAGAGATTTGTCGCATTTATAGATAGATTATTATAATTTTTTTTCTTTGAATCTTTAAATCTACCATTTAATGCTAGCATTTCCCAGTGTGGTGGTAAAATATGAACACTTACCATAGTGGTCCGTTTTGGGGGCTCTTAGTGCTAGATTGGATCCATTGGAGGGATTTTGAGTGCTTGTTTCGCTCCACTGTCAACTGAATAAAGAAGGCATGGTGTTACCTATTTCCCTTTCTTACTGTAGCTCCCAACTGTAGTTGGGAGGGTCTGGAACAACGTGGCTCGTTTAACACCCAAGGGGCCAAACTCGTTCAGTAACGAGATAAGGCCACTAGGGGTCGCTCTGCCAAAAGGAGTTGTCTCGTTCCTCAACGAGACAACAAAGGGTTAACTGTCCAGCGTGCTGCGCGCATGTTGTGTTCCCTGTGAATGACCCTAGTCCATACGTCACACCGTGGCTCGCAGAGAGAGAAAATGGTGCGACTAGGCTGCATTGATTCTAGGCTGAAACATAAAAAGGGCTTTATCTATGAATGAGGTGCAAAGAACACCAGGGAAGCAGAGATCTGATTGTTTTCACGGCGACACTTTACCGCGATGGTCGGCCCCGGTTTGGATTTTAGTTTCGCGAGCGTTTGTAAACAAATGGATTTTCTTCCTCAATCGTCAGTGGACACTCACGTGCACACGCACAAAGCTTCCGAGGCTCTTCAAAATGAAGCGTGAGTGAACTGTGGCAGCAGCAACAGCTAGAAATGTTAGAAACCTTGGCTTCCCATGTGTTAACGTGGTAACTTTTATAAAATAGTCCATGCAACTTCTTGGTAGAGAAAAAGGACCAGGCTTGGCATATATAGCACTGGCTTAGTCTACACACACGTGACTTTTGCATAACTTTGAAAACAAGGCGCCTTGTTTTCAAGTGATCTGAAAGTATCGTCGGACTGTGTCTGTGCGTGTACATGTATTTTTTTCAACTGAACCCAGTTCGATTCTTGACTTGACAATAAAATAAGATAAATAAAATGAACCACATGGGATTGGGTGTGTCAGGGCCTTTAGAGACACACACAGTGTGACAGTATAGGTTGCAGAACTATCCAGCACATTTAATTGGACTGGTGTGTGTGTTTGTGTGTGTGTGTGTGTGTGTGTGTGTGTGTGTGTGTGTGTGTGTGTGTGTGTGTGTGTGTGTGTGTGTGTGTGTGTGTGTGTGTGTGTGTGTGTGTGTGTGTGTGTGTGTGTGTGCCCGCACCCGCCTGCCCGTGCACGTATGCACTACGTAGAATGCGTCTGTTTGTACAGCTCAAGCTCTTTCAAGTGAGTTCTGTGATGGGATTTTTAATCGTTGAAGTTCAAACATGTCGTTCTGATGAGTGATGAGTCTGATGACAATACCATACTGTACAGTACAAACAGTATGCTATACAATACCATACGGTACAGTACAAACAGTATGCTATACAATACCATACGGTACAGTACGAATCCAGGCAATTACGCTCCGCTCGGAGGCTGCATCGCCGCAGAGGCTTTCCTTTGCTGCTCTCCCGGTGTCACTCCTGTTGTGATGGAGTGGAGGACAACACTGTACCAAATCAAAGCGCCGACAGCCAATTAGTGCCATGGGTCCAGCCTTGATTAGAAGAAAGGGACAGTTTAAATCCCTCCTTGTTAGAGCAGGATGGATGCAAGACCCAAACGGTCCTGGTGTGTGTGTGTGTGTGTGTGTGTGTGTGTGTGTGTGTGTGTGTGTGTGTGTGTGTGTGTGTGTGTGTGCGTGTGCGTGTGCGTGTGTGCGCGTGCATGCGCACAGCATGTAACCTGGCCGACAGTGGTGTAAAAAAAGTGCTCAAATGTTTTGCTTAGAGTAAGTAAAAGTATCAATACTGCAATGTAGAAGTAAAAGTACAAAAAGTATTGGTATAAAAATGTACTTAAAGTATGTCCCGTTTCAAGTTTTCAAATGTATAAAAAATCGTTGTAGCAGATCTACAAGCTCACAATGTGTGACATCGCGAAGCATTGCAAGCTTGTATATCGGCTATCAAATGGCCGAAATGTACTTAGGGCTGAGGTGGTTAACGGATGTTTTGTAACTTCATCAAAACCTATGGGCCTACATTTTCAAAAGAAAAAAAAGATCTTGTGGAGTAAAAATAGCCTACAATATTTGGATCTGAGATGTCATGGAGTAAGGGTAAAAGTATTGGAAATAGGTACAAATCCTGCACCTCACCACTGCTGGCTGCTAGCTTCGTACAACTCAAGCTATTTCAAGTGAAAGTGGATCATGTGAAGAGATGCTGCTTTGATGCCACCCTGAAGTCATCAGGCATTTTGTTCTGACGCATTCAAATAGCGGCCGGTCATTGCTCTCGGGGGGCAGAAACCTTGTATCTCCGCATCTCAACTTCTTTTCATGAATTGATACCCCTGTACTTCATCATAAAAGAGTGACGCACAAAAGTAGCGAAAATAGCTGATAGTGCTATCTCCGATAAGAAAAATAAGAACGGCTTTGTACATGTGAGGTTTTCCGGCGCACCGGCGACAGGAGCGAGGCGTTTGAATTCCGGGCAATTACGTCTGCGAGGGCGGCTTCTTCTTCTTTCTTTCTTTCTTTCCCGTCGTCCTTGTTTACGGTATCGACTGAGCGGAATCAAAGCGACGAGCGGCCAATTAGTGGCATGCAGGTCCAGTGTGACGCCATGAAAGGACAGTTTAAAATCCATCCTTGTTAGAGTGGGACACAAGAACCTGCTGTCTTGGAGGTGAACACACACACACACACACACACACACACACACACACACACACACACACACACACACACACACACACACGTACGCACGCACGCACGCGCACACGCACACGCACACACACACATAGCCTGGAAAAAACAGACAAACCTGCCATTGCAAAAAAAATAATTGGATTTCACTCCCTCCAAAGAAATGAGGGACCAATCAGGGCCCAGCATGCAAATGAGGGGTGGGGTTTATGTTTTTATTCGTACCCTTTTATTCTCATGCGGTATGGAGATCCCTGATGTCATGAATATTAAGCCCATATCTGGGAATACCCATATATGGACATATTGTGGAAAATGTTGGAACATGCAAGATGTCAAAAGATCTATTGTTTTTGCCTGCATAATTATATTATAATATACTGTATATGTGATGCAAATTCGAACTTTTTTTTTTTTTTTTTTTTTTTTTCAGTTGACACATTTAGAGTTTAATTGTTAGATTCCTCTGCGTGTTTTCAGTTTATAAGTGAGGCCACATGCGTTATAATATCATGATCACATGAATGCCATGCAATGGCCTAATAAGTCATGTGTCTATATCAATTCCCCATTCCGACGTAGGACAGTATATGTTGACCTGGTCCATAATCTGATCGGATCTCGGCGTACGTGGATTCCAGCGTCAAAATGTTACCTTAGTCAAATATGAGCTTTCTTTAATAGAAAAGCCTTCTCTAATGTCGTTTACACATTTATTAGTCTATGATTTGGAGGTGGGGTTTGTAAACTTCTTATCATAACACATGAGAGCATTACTTTATATGTAAATGTTCAGTTAATCCATTGTGCATTGTAAGCTTGCATATGTTTTATATTTTTCCACTTTGGTTATATCCGGTTGCCTTTTACGGTGTTAAATGGGGCGTGAAACAATGCAAATGATCTGCATGGGAGCGCGTTTGTGAATTTCAAACAAACAATAGTTACACCTGTGACGCAAACAAATCCCGTTTCTGCACCCCCTTTCATGAATCACACTTCAGAATTGACTCATGCAATATACACGGAAGTAACCACCAGGTTGTACACAAAATGCACGGCCAGGTTAGTGAATGAGGCCCATTGGTCGGATCGGCAGTTCAGCGTAGGTGTGAGGGCCACATAGTGGCCAGGACTCTAGATGTGGGCAGCATAGCAGTGTAGGGGCCCCAATAGCACATCATACGGGGAGATCGATCAGACCGGCAGTGCTGGACAAACCACCTGGCCCATTGGTTCTCAAACCCTTTAATTTCAAGGACCCCCAATTTGTTATGCACACGGCTTAATTTCATACAATGTAATACAATCTCTGGGACCCCAATATACACTACAGAATCCTAGCTCGGAGTGCACTAATGGGACCAAATGGACCCGCAACTTTTCAAGGACTCCAGGGTGTCCCGGACCCCAGGTTTGAGAACCAATGACTGGCATATCCGACCGACTCAACACTGAGTGCTGCACTCACTCGGGTCCTCTGCGTGCGCTGAATTTGAAGCCAATCGGTTGGACTAGGGTGACCATACGTCCTCTTTTGCCCGGACATGTCCTCTTTTAGGGGGCTGTCCGGCCTGTCCGGGGGGGTTTTATAAATTCCTTCAAATGTCCGGGGTTTCGCGCATATCACAGTTAAAGCACGAGCATTTACAATGCACGTTCAATGGTTTGTTTGGAAACACACTGTGAGAGGCGGGTTTCCACCCCTAACCCCGGAACGTGTATTATTCATACTACTCTCTGCCTGCGCTGCGATCCCTCCCTCGCGTGTATCAAAACAGCGGCGCAGTTCGGCCAGTGGAGACGCCCCTCTCGTTCCCCACTGGCCGAACTGTGCCGCTGTTTTGATACACGCCCCTCCCTCAGCCTGTCTCGCTTTCAGATCAGAGGCAGAGCAGCGCGAGCTCGGCAGTCGGCAGCATCGCGTTGCTAAAGCCAAACGAACGAACTGCAAACGCAATTAATGCTGTTTCACTGATGAAATGCACACAAAGTGCCAGTGACCAACAATGAGAAGCAGAGCGTTCTGCCAGCAAAGCTGGTACTCTTCTGTGTCTATTTAGGCATTTACAAATAAAAATTCTTCTGCTTCAAGCCCATATCAACACTGCAAAGTAGTCTACAAGACAGTCTGTGCGAGGTGAGAGCTCTTCCGCTAACTAAATTGACAGAATCTTTTGTACAACCTTGTAAAGCAGAACGGCGGTTTGGGTTACCTCTCGTTACAAAGCTGAACGTTCATACAGGAGTCAAAAGGCATACTTTATCAGTGGATCTCATTCTCTAGCCTATAGATTTGTAAAGGGTCCAATTGGAACCCCCTCAAAAATGAATACATAACTAATAACATAATTGAGCTGTAAACTAGTACTATAAATTATTTTGGGAAAAAAAGAAAAGAAAAAAAGATATATATATATGTGTGTGTGTGTGTGTGCGTGTGCGTGTGCGTGTGCGTGTGCGTGCGTGCGTGCGTGCGTGCGTGCGTGCGTGCGTGCGTGCGTGCGTGCGTGCGTGCGCGCGTGCGTGTGTGTCCTCTTTTTGGATTTTCAGAATATGGTCACCCTAGGTTGGACGGTTCTGTAGCTGTGTAGCTACGGATGCAAGCATACACAGAGATGTCATGCTTTTATGGTAGGATAAAGAAAAAAAGGAATCGGCTTCCTTTATTGGTCAAACCAAGCCATCGGTCTTGCGGATTGGCCAAGCTTTGCGTGATGTTTGTGCTGCTGTACCCATATAAGTGGTAGCTCACATTTTTGCTCACATACAGAGCAAGAGTCGACGAATTACCAAAAACTCTTGATCCCACCATGGACGTTCAGTCGACAGAGTCAGCATAATAGTTACAATACATTTACAGCGCAAGATAAAGCACTGTAGATACAGCAGGGTAAATTAGGTGCGATCCAAGGTTTTCCTTCTGTATGAAATGTTTCACTGCACAGAGCATCGGAAAGCAGCATTACAAGTAGACGGCAAACACGATGCTGTTGCAGTGAGGCACTATGTGTACCTATTTGGAGGGTACAGGAAAAGAAGCAAGGATCAGATTGGTGTGCACATCTTCAACACTGTGTCTTTACGCTGGAGGAAGCTGCCACCAATGGCAAATAGAAGAGGAAAACGTCCCTTTGAGGTTCCCTCCAGTCGCGAGGGCCACACAGCTGTGCTCATAGAAGATGTTGCCTACATCTGGGGTGGGTCTGATGGGCCTGATCTTTCATGCAACTTACTTCATGGATTTGATGTCAACACCCACAGTTGGTGCAGACCTAAGATGTATGGGACTGTTCCAAAGGCGAGGTGTTGCCACTCAGCCTGTGTCTTGGGGAAGGTCATGTATGTCTGCGGAGGATGTAATGCGATGCCATACAAATACAATGATCATGATTACAATTACAATTTCAATTACAATTACAATTACAATAAGAATTACGCTTACAATTACGATGACATCTACAAGTTGGACACCACCACAATTGTCTGGACTTTAATTAAAACTGGAGACCCTTCGAGATCTTGGCACTCTAATTGGATCTCTGCTTGGCACTCTGTTACCTTAATCAAGACAAAGCTGTTTGTACTTGGGGGTTACAACCAGGTTAGCGTGTTTGACACAGAGACCAACTGCTGGCTGAGCACGCCTTCTGCACCGCCTCATCCAATGCGATTCTGGGATTATTCAGCCTTTGCCTACAATGGAGAGTTGTACACATTTGGTGGATGGGACAGGAAGCAGAACGTCAGTCATCTGTGGAAATTCAATCCCGAGACCTTCTCCTGGGAGAAGGTTAAGCTCAAGGGGAAAAGCCTGTGTCAAATTAATAATATGTGCTGTTGCATGTTGGGAGATAGGATCATCATCTTTGGGTCCACACCACCCACGGTGGACCCCTCGGTGAACCCCTCTTCCCACACACGGACCCCCCTTCCCACACATGACTTGTACATCATAGATGAAAGTCCTCATGGTCTTAAGTCGCTATGCGAACAAGCAGTTATCCGGTACGGTCTGGATCATTCAGGACTCCCTTACAACGTCAGGTGGAAGCTGGCGAGAAAGCGTTGTCCCTGTTGTTATCCTCTTAAAAATAATACAAACATGAGGACGGAAAGACAGGAAACAGATCACGAGTAGGAAGCTAAAATTATAGCAGTGAGAGGGACGTGCTGGGCCCCTGATTCAGCCCGGGAAAAAGAGTTGGAGAGGCCCTCATTGCGCGCTATAGAGAGAGATCTCTCTCCATAGCGCTGCTGCTACTCAAAGATTTGCCATTTCAGATCATGACAAGTGACAAGCCAGTGGGCCAATTACATGAGTTATATTTTGTTGTTGTCGGGTGGAAACCTTATACGTCCAAAACTGTTTGTTTTGTATTTATCATTTTAAAAATGATTTAAACTAGCGAAAACATTCTTTTAAATCATGTTGATTTTGTACTGCCATGAGTGTGTTTGGGATGGGGGGAGAAAAAAAAAGACATCTATATTTGTACAATGTATTTCTCAATGTGAAATTCAATAAAAAAAATTGAAAAAAATAAAAAAAATAACTAGTGAAAACAGCCGATCTACAAGCACACAACGCCTCGCACCGCAAGGCGTTGTGTGCTTGTAGATCGGCTGTTTTCACTACTTTTGTGCAACGGCCTTGTGTGATGAAGCAGGGCTTTGCTTTGCGAAAAAAAAATACAAATTTGAAACTTGGAGATACAAGGTTTCTGCCCGACAGTGACGATTTACTTTGTTGGCCGCCCAGCCCCCAAAATGGAACGAAGGCTGACATTTTATTGTCATTTTTTTCCTAATGGCCGGCCTGGACTGGCCAGGAATGAACCGGCCGTTCGGGAGTTGTCCCGCTTTTCCCAATTGCCAGCACGTCCCTGTATAATAGTCTGGGAAATGGCAACTTCTCATGTTCAGTTGTTCAGAAAACATGCTAGGTTCTGCACAAAATAGGCTAAAGCAGGGGTCTTCAACAGGGGGTCCGGGACCCCTAGGGGGTCCTCCAAATCTTTGTGTGTTAGAAACCTTTTCTCTCCTGTTTTACATTAACCACTTAAGTCCATATTCTGAGAACTTTAGGCAACTTTAGCCAACCATTCTGAGAACAACGCCTTGCGCCGAGCCGGGCTCAAATTGTATGCTAATTAGTCTGGCCGGGCAGAGCCTCGGGTTCTGTAAAAAAAATTAAAAAAAAAAGAAAAAAAAGGTTTATTTTTTTCATATTTAACACTTTGACTGCCAGACCCCCCCGGCCCCCCACCCTGACCAATGCCACCATTAGGTCCCATTCATTCTGCCCCGATTCCAGGGAATATATTGAAAATGATCCGATATTCACATCGGAACAAAAATGGGAGGTTTGGTAAAAGAGGATTTTTTTTTTTACCAAAAAAATTTTGGAGTGATTTCGGTGAGCGGTTTTGGAGATAGGTGCTCGAGAGTGCGCACTGCGCAAACCAGTCAATAACCTCAGAAATCTAGATTCTGAGATATTTGAGTTCAAAGAAAAAAAACTTTAGGAAGCCATAGCGACAAATTGGTAAATGGTAACGGAACACAAGTACCCTTGACAGAAAGAATGTGAAACCAGCTTTCATTCTCTGCAAAAAAAGTTTAAAAAATATTGTACCATCGTCTAGTTTCAAGGGGGCAAAGTGAAAAAGTATGGAATGACTCAGAAGGTGGAAGTTGTCTTACAGTTTGATAGAACTATGCACTGTGAATTCACTGTGTTTTTACCTGGTCTAGAAGGTCAGGAAGACAAAAAGTCAGAAAAGCGATGTCAACCTTTTATTTTATGGCAACATCGAACCCTAACCCTGGTGAGTACCTCACACATCCAGCATGAACATATTTATGTTCAACAATATTTACAAATATTAAAAAAAAAAAAAAAAAAAAATCACAAATATGACTTCACAAAAGTAAAATAAAATAAATGTGCAGCAAGTAAAGAATAAATAAAAGAATATAAAAGTCAAAATAAAGTACTGTATTCTAAGGCAGGCAGCACAACAATGTCTATTTGTAGTTGGCCACTAGATGGTACGGTTCACCCTGTGTGTGTGTGTGTGTGTGTGTGTATGTGTGTGTGTGTGTGTGTGTGTGTGTGTGTGTGTGTGTGTGTGTGTGTGTGTGTGTGTGTGTGTGTGTGTGTGTGTGTGTGTGTGTGTGTGTGTGTGCGTGCGTGCGTGCGTGCGTGCGTGCGTGCGTGTGTGTGTTCGTGTGTGTTCATTGTTCTGGGAAACGAGGAAGAGAAGTCCCAGAAGTTCTTCAGCTCCCATAGAGTGACATTGGTCCAGGAAGCGAACCTTACAGTGACCTGACCTGACTCCTCCGCTATTGCTATCTCCGCCATCATACTGTCCTCTGCGTTGTCATTGGTCTGGTTGCAGATCGTCTCCAGCAGCTCATGGCGTAGCAGGGAATGGGTAGACTGTGGGATCCCATCCTTCCTCCATCCAGTCAGACTCCACGGGCCCTGTATATGATAGAAGAAAAAAAAATACTAAATGATACGTCTGTATACGTCTGAAAACAGCAGATCTACAAGCACACAACGCCTCGCACCGCGAGGCGTTGTGTGCTTGTAGATCGGCTGTTTTCACTAGTCTAAATAATTTCAAATGTATGTATATATACGTGGCCACTGAATTCTATGGGCTCTGCTTTGATACAAATCTACAGCTATGCCAGTCTATTGGCTCTGCTGGCAGAGCCTATAGACTGACATAACTACTGTAGATTTGTAGATCGATTTGATAGGTTATTATGTCACACACACACACACACACACACACACACACACACACACACACACACACACACACACACACACACACACACACACACATACACACAGATTGTATTACTAAACTATCTATCTAGGTATACACACACGATAAAAAACTAAACTATAAAGAAATGTATTCTTACTGGAAGAAGTTGGTGGAACTTACAGCTACTACAAACCATGGATTGACATCTAGACCTACTGCACATACAGTATGAAACAGAGCTGATACCTTCATGTAGGAAAATAATGCTGCTATTTGTACCCTGTATATATATAAAATGTCACAATGCGACATAGCTCTGTTTGAACAATGCTGTACCCCCTCCAACTGTATATATGTTCCCCATTTTCAACTGTTTTTTTTATTGTATTTGTTATACTTGCTTTGGCAATGTAAACGTATGTTTTCTCATGCCAATAAAGCTCCTTTGAATTGAATTGAATTGTATAATGAAACCAAATGCACCCTACGTGAAAAAAAAACAATAGCAGGTCAGGCTTATTGATTGATTGAAGAATGTATTACAAGCTTGCATTAGAAAGAAGTAGGCTACATATTCATGGCTTATTTCAACAGGAACCACACTTTATGCATCTCAGTGGTGTGTTCTAGACGATCACCCACTATTCGTTTGGCCAGGGCAGACGCTATTGTGCATAATCCCTATCAAATACGCTACTTTGAAAGGTTCAAGAGGGCAGACGCTATTCATATTTTATTTTTCCTCCATCACGGAGGTATAGAGGCCAGCGGCTGGCGGCGCCCTGACCGCGAGGGTGTCACAAGTCGGCCAAGTCCGACAGCAGACCCCGTATACGTGCGTTACCGT
Organism: Nannobrachium achirus; assembly: GCF_963921795.1. Lineage (NCBI taxonomy): Eukaryota > Metazoa > Chordata > Actinopteri > Myctophiformes > Myctophidae > Nannobrachium > Nannobrachium achirus. The sequence goes on from NC_137812.1 coordinate 13,843,218, forward strand.
TACAGGTAGACCACAGCACTGATCTCATATAACATTGAAAGACAGACGTATAGAACAAAGTGAAACAGAGAACATAAAGTTTGTAACGCTTACCGGGTTCGCAGTGCATCCTATAGGGCGCGGGGAGAAACGGCAGCAATCGGTGCTCTGCCTTCTGGCCGCCAGATCCAAAATCGAGGCCGTGGATCCTACCAGCCGAGGCCTTCGATGAACCGATCGCCCGTAGGAGCTCTTCTCGCCGCCAGATCCAAAATCGAGGCAGTGGATGTAGCAGCAGAGGCCCTCGCTAGTCGCTGATGAACCGATCGTGGAAGAGCGCCGGCCACCGCCGTTGACTGCGGGCTTGGTGTCCAGAGTCAGACTGTCCACGGGGCATGGCGCGGGGGGGTGTCGCTCTCCATTCCGACATGTCGCCACTCCGCTGACCCGGCGCGGGGAGAGACCACGGGATGCGGGGCATGATTCGGCTGCCTATCTCTCTAAATAATACTAAATCTAATGATTTTATAACTAAATTCTCTGCTGCTTCTGATTCTCGCTCTTTCTCTCAATATATCTCTCTCTCCCTCTGATTGCTGTGTCCGGTGAAGTCACTGAACTCTTGTTGTGTGTATAATGGGCCTCTAGACCCTTGTTTCTGGGGGGAACCGGCCAACCAGCATGCTTGAATTTGGTCAAATGAGCGTGTGATGTCATGCAGGGGCGTCAATTGGGTATGGCAGGGGTATGCAGCTGCCATACCTTGACAGGGGGAAATAATAAAAATGTACTTTTCATCGTGCCTGTTGCTAAGGTATGGCAACATGACTGGTGTCTTCACCAGACACCAGTCATGTTGCCATACCTTAGCTTGTTCTGAACTGACGCCACTGAATTGTCATGCATGACGACCGTCCCATCGTCCAAAAGGGCTGTATCTTGGTTACCGCATAGATCCAACACTGTACTACTGTAATATGAAAAAAAAGGGTCGGGCGGTATATCCCTCCCAACTTTTTAATTGGCAAGATTGCGCAGGAAGTGTCGGGCGGTATATCCCTCCCGTGGCAGCCAAACTGTTAAGATAAAGAACATGGCGCTGACTGGCGTTTCACTCACTTATTTACTATGTGACCAGGAGTGCACGACTGGCAGCAGACGAGCAGAGCAGAGTGATTGAGGCCCCCTTTAGATTAAAACGGGCTTCACTGTAAACGTAATGATTTATAGCCGTTTGTGGGGGGTCATTTAGATGAAAATGGCGTCTTCGGGGGGTGAAACCGTAACAAAGTGAAAACCCTTTTGAAAGTGGAAAAGGTAAAAACGCTTTGTATCTCCCGCTTTCATCTAAATACCGTAAACGCAGCAAACCACTGAAAATGATAAGATGTGGGACGTCCTAATGGGACGTCCTAGCTCACGCATGGCTCACGTTGTCATAGGCATGCGCAGTCAAGGAGGAGGACTGTAACAACTCCACCTCGTCGTCTGTCCATTGAAAAATATCTGCTTTGGTGCGATGTTTCGCCATGCTGCTGCCTGCGAGTTATGGGTTTTGTTTGTTTACATCCGCGAGTCCTCTGGCTGCTAGGAAGTAGAACGGAACTTCGGCAGTGCGGTCATGCCGACATGCGCCACCTAGCGACCTGGCATGCAAATTACCGCGTTTATGGACAAATTGCGTTTTCATCTAAAGACCACATAAAAAATTAAAACTAAACGGCTCTTAGCCGTTTTCCACGGAGCTCGTTTTAATGTAAAAGGGGCCTGAGAGACACAGACAGTGCGGTGCTGACAGAAGGCTGCTGATATTATATACTTAATAGCAAGCTGGTGTTGCGCACCAAAATGCCAATAAATCTACAAACCCACTGAAGTCTGCTTTGCATCACGATCTGACATGTTTAAAACTTGCAGATCAGTTCTTATCCAGGCCAGGGCCATACATCAGACAGTGGCAGCCAGCTATGATGCGATGGTGGGGTTAACAACAGGTCAGACTCCGAAACAAAACGAAAGAGAGTGGAGGAGAGAAAGAGACTCGACAGAGAGTTGAGCGACAGACGGCACATGCAGACAGATGCAGGGTGTGAACATGATGAGGAGGATTAAGGATTAAACTTTTCTTCATGAGAAAACATTCTAACATTGCCGAACCAAAAGTGGAAAGGTAGGCTAATCTCTCTCTCACTCTCTCAGCCTACTACTCCGTTATAATGGGGAACCCCGCGGTGCCGAGGTGGCGCCACCTGGAGGCGTTTTTTTAATGTATTTATTTTCCTTCACTCTGGCTTTTTAGGGCTTCAGGCTTAAAATGATGAAACTCGTTAGGGTCGAGCCGAGCCTCGGGCCTGCCCCGTCGGGCCCAGTTAGGGCCGGGCCTAAATTTTAAAACCTTTTCCCCCCTAAAACATGATGATCAGGTATTATGATTATAATACTATAGGGGAAGATTTTTTCCCCCATAAAAAGGTGTACAGAAAGTGTTGAAATGTTGTTATAATATGTTCATTAAGTATGCCTGGTTGTCAGGTGGGTGGTGACCCAGCTGAATTTAGCCACACCCACAGAGGGGTTGATTATGTGATGTCATTTACTCAGTGTTTTTCAGTTCTCAGACTCTGAGGCTTTGATCAGCTTTCAGGAAGTAACAGGGAAGTACATTACTGTACTTATACCAAGCCCCCAGAACGGCTTGTAAACGTTGAAGCGGCCTCCCTAGTGGCCAAAGCTGGAATTTCAGACGGGGTGAAACAGACAAGCACGAGCATAAGAGCTCGCCGCTGGGGTCTACAATAGGGTTCAATGGACGTTGACGTCGTTCGTGACGTCATTACGTCTCAACGTCAAACATTTTGGTCTCTAGGTAGAGACCAATTTCCCCCAGAATGCACCTGGATTAGCTACATGCTTGCATGTAGCTAATGCTTCAAAACGCAACTGAGCACTTGCATTGAAATGATAGCTGGGGCGGGGCTGGTCCGCTCTCTATTATACATTGACTTATACATTACTTGTAATCACCCTCACCTCTCTCTCAATTCAATTCAATTCAATTCAAATAGCTTTATTGGCATGACTGTAACAAATTACAATATTGCCAAAGCATCAAGTGCAGTGGAAAATAATGATAATAAAATAAAAAGACAAAACAAATAATATAGAACATATGAATACAATAAAATATACAAATTCTGCCATAATGATTCAGATGTACAGAATTGAACTGTGTGTGTGTCAAGATATTGTCCATTGTCAAGATATTCACATGAGTGTATTGTTTGCTTACGTGTCCCTCAGTTTGTGACATGCAGTCACATATTGTGCAGCTAAATGTGCTGCAGGTCCCTCTCCTAGTAGAATGTGTTGTTTGTCATTGTCATCTAGAACTGTGAAGTTTGGAATTAACAGTTCAAATTTCTTAAAGTAGTCTGCTCTTATGTTATTATATTTGCCACATTTTAATAGAAAGTGCATCTCATTCTCGACCTCAGAGGTTGTACAGTGACCACACACTCTTTGTTCTGGAGGCAGGTAGGACTTCTTGTGCCATCCTTTCTCTATGGCCAGACTGTGGTCACTCAGTCTGTATTTGGTCAGTATCTGTCTCCGCTTTTTATCTTTGACCATAAACAGATACTCTGCCAGTTTATATTCATGTTTTAGGGCCAGATAGCAATTAAGTCTGTGTTGTGTTTTGGTTTGATTGGTCCAATGTTCCAGATAGGCATCTTTAGTTTGTTTAATAATTTGGTTAACTCTAATTAGTGGCTGCAAAGCAGTGCTGGTCTGAGGTTGAGAGTGATCAATAAAACTGTTAACCAGTTGACAGAAGGGACTCTTTTGAGGTTTCAACTCCTGGGCTTGCAAGGCCTGGAATCCCAGGGTGTCTTGAGGGCTTGATTTAAGATGCAACCAAAATTTTACAGTTCTTTTCCTAATGTTGACAATTAAAGGGTAACGGCCTAATTCTGCCCTGCATGCATTGGTTGGTGTTTTCCTTTGAATGTTTAATATGGATCTACAGAATTCTGCATGCAGGGTCTCTGTGGGATGTTTGTCCCATCTAGTGTAGCCCTGGTCACTGAGTGGACCCCACACTTCACTGCCGTAGAGGGCGATTGGTTGAATTATACTGTCGAATATTTTAATCCAAATTCTAACTGGTATATCAATTTTGTAAAATGTTCTTTTAATAGCATAGAAAGCTCTACATGCCTTCTCCTTTAGAGCATTAACTGCCAGACCAAAATTACCTGATGCACTGATTTTGAGTCCCAGGTAATCATAATACATTGTATGATCTAGAAGTGTTTTTCCTAATTTGAGTTGATATTTGGTTTCCTGAGATCTGGCCTTCTTTTGGAAAATCATGACTTTGGATTTGTTTAAATTAACTGTCAGGGCCCAGTTCTGACAGTACTGCTCTAGCAGGTCCAGGTGCTGCTGCAGACCCTGATGTGTGGGAGACAGCAACACCAGGTCGTCAGCATAGAGCAGGAATTTGACTTCCTTATCGTTAAGGGTTAGGCCAGGGGTTCCAGATTGCTCCAACAGTAATGCTAAGTCATTAATGTAAATGTTGAATAGTGTTGGAGACAAATTGTTGCCCTGAAATACACCTCTCCCTTGAGTGAAGGGATCTGTTGATTTGTCACCAATTTTCACTCCACATTTATTATTCACATACATTGACTTAATTATATCCTTTACCCCCCACATCAATTTGGAGAAGTTTGTAATACAATCCCTCTTGCCAAATAGAATCAAAAGCCTTTTTAAAATCAATGAAACATGCAAAAACCTTACCCTTGCTTGTTTGGTGTACGTGATTATTGATTAGAGTATGTAGAGTGAAAATATGGTCAGTAGTGCGGTGATTTGGTAAAAAGCCAATTTGCCCTTTACTCAGGACATTGTGTTCCGTAAGGAAGGCCAGCATCCGGGCATTAATAATGCTGCAAAACATCTTCCCCAGATTACTGCTCACACATATGCCTCGATAATTGTTAGGGTCCCATTTATCTCCACTCTTGTATATTGGGGTTATAAGCCCTCTGCTCCAGATCTCAGGAAAGCAACCTGATTGAAGGACGAGATTGAACAACTTGAGCAGGGCCTGTTTGAGCTCAGGGCTGCTGTGTTTTAACATCTCTGACCTGATGCCGTCAGGGCCACATGCTTTGCCGGATTTAAGCTTTTTTATGTTGTCTTCTAAATCTTTCATTGAAATTGGATAATCGAGGGGGTTCTGATTAGTCTTTATTGTTGATTCTAAGATTGCCAATGTGTCTCTAATTTGTTTTTGTTGATGATTGAGATTTTTGGGTGATATTGGCTCATACAGTTTTTCAAAATGGTCTTTCCAAATGTGACCATTTTGTAATGCTGGATTTTCTTTTTTGCTCTTTAAGTTGTTCCATCTTTCCCAGAACTGATTTTGATTAATGGAGTCCTCAATTTCTCTTAGTTTCTGATCATAATATTGTTTTTTCTTATGTCTTATTAACTGTTTAACTGTCTCTATTAACTGTCTCTCTCTCTCTCTCTCTCTCTCTCTCTCTCTCTCTCTCTCTCTCAGGTGCAGAGATGGTGGAGGCCCAGTGTCAGAGGTTCGAGGTGAGGAGCGCCGATGGAGAGAGAGTTCTGTTCTCTGCCGACGAACAGGAGATCAGCATCGGCACCGAGAGACTGAGGGTCACGGGTAAGGCAGGCACGCATGCACGCACGCACGCACACACACACGCACGGACGCGCAAATGCACGCACATGCACACGCACTGTGCTGAAAGAGGAGTTGTGAGTGATAGGAGCCTGTCAGGCTCAACAAGCACATAAACACATTCATTTACTATGGCAGGAGAGAGAGAGAGAGAGAGAGAGAGAGAGAGAGAGAGAGAGAGAGAGAGAGAGAAAGAACTTTGTGTGTCTTTTTTTTGTAAATTAATGCCCTACGTGATCATACATCATCATGCAGGAGTATCAAAAATAGCAGATCTGCAAACTTGAAAGATCTTTGAGCTTGTTGAGCTGCTGTTTTATTTTATACTTTTGCATTTGAATCTTGTATAGCAACGGTTTTGGACATACAAGGTTTCCACCTGACAGCAACGATATTATGAGAGGTATAATAATAACTTATATATAGGGAGTAACTTATCTGTGTCAGCGTCTTATGAGCCCTGAGCTGTTGGCAGCCAGCGATACCACAAACATTTCATTGTGCTTTAGCATACCCATATCATCATAAAACAGGGACTGATTGAAGCACTTAAGCCTCGTACATTCCTTTATTTATTATTTTTGAGCGGTGCTAACCGCTCCTATAGACCGCCCAGAAAAAATGATGTCACAAATGATATCACAAATTATGATGACATGAGTCCGCTAGACCAATGAAACACTTCGATTCTGTTGATCTGTCCATGATGTCATAGTCACATAGGCACCCGATTGGTTAACTCTGACTTAGAACGCGTTTAGGCCGCCTAAATTACGTCATAAAAAATCATTTGAGCGGTGCTAACAGTAGAACCTCTTTCTCCTCTTTGGATCTGCAACTACTGTTGAATTCTGTACAATCGGTCTCTCCTTGCCCGGACAGGACAGGAGTCAGGTCAGGACGTTCTTTGAATTTCCCAATTGTATGAGTCATGTATTATTATCTATAATACATGAAAACAAACCACACTTTTAGACAGAGCGCTTTAATCACAGGGCCTTGTCTAAAAGTGTGGTTTGTTCTCATGTATTATAGAGATATCCAGCTCAAGACAACATATTGGCACCTCTTTCTCTTCTTTGGATCTGCAACTACTGTTGAATTTTGTACAATCGGTCTCTCATCTTGCCCGGACAGGACAGGAGTCAGGTCAGGACGTTCTTTGAATTTCTCAATTGTATGAGTCATGTATTATCTATAATACATGAAAACAAACCACACTTTTAGACAGAGCGCTTTAATCACAGGGCCCTGTCTAAAAGTGTGGTTTGTTCTCATGTATTATAGAGATATCCAGCTCAAGACAACATATTGGCACCACCTCTTTAACAACACTGTCTTATGACACTAACACTAACTCTTACCTTAACTCTATTATGGTCACTTCTTAATTGTTGGAGGTCTGATCATGTTGTTGGAGGTCTGATCATGTTTCCTATATATCATCTACTGTGATGTATGTAGGTTACGTATGTAGTCTACATATTAGTATTAAACCAATTACATTTCATCTGAGAGATGACGTTATTGTGATATCACAATAAACGTTATATAATATGTTAATCTATACAAAATAAGTAGTATAATATTATTGTGCAAGTAAACTGTAAGAAAACTGTAAGCCATAATTGTATTTAATATCAGAGAAGGCGTACCAGGTACAACCAAGTACTCTCTTGTTGACAGCTGAGTTAGAAAAAAACAGGAGAATCCTTGGGTATCTGTCTAAAGCTAGACATACCAATATCAGAAAGACTCTCTTTAAACTCTCTGAGAAGAGAGTACAAAACAAGAAGACCAGAAGACCAGGAGTCTGTGTCTAAAGGATCATTGAATATCGGAGAAGGCGGACCAAGTACAACCAAGTATTTACAAAGGACATTACAGAAGACACGAAGACGGTCTTTGACAGCTCAGTTAGCAAAGAAATCTTTGAGTCTCTGAGACCAGAAGACCAGGAGTCTGTGTCTAAAGGATCATTGAATATCAGAGAAGGCGGACCAAGTACAATTAGATTAGATGTCTTTATTATCCACAAGGGAAATTTGTTTTGCTTGGGTCAATGCATATAAAAAACACAATACATAAATATACAATACAATAAAACACCCAGCAAAGTACTTCAGTTCTGTAAAAGAGTATAAAATGATTCAGAATTTTAAAAGGTATTTAAGAGGTATTTAAAAGAAAGCAAAGTCCTCCATCCACACTGTGGAACACTTATGTGTATGAACCTGTGTGTGTATGTGTGTGCCGTGTGCGTATGCTAGTCCAGTTGAGGTGAATCAGGTGTTTGGGGGTTTGTGTTTGTTGAGGAGCCTAATGGCAGAGGGGATAAAACTGGCACTGGCCTTTGCCTTCTTGAATGTTGAGGCATCATATCTCCTACCCGAGGGCAGGATCTTAAAGCAGGTGCTGAGATTATGAGTTGGATCTCTCGCGATCTTTGCTGCTTTCTTCACTGTCCTCTGGTCGTATAGATGCTGGAGGGCAGAGCACTGCATCCCACAGAGCTTAGACCCCACTGAGGTTACCCTCCGCAGCTTAGCCTTGTTGGCCTCTGAGAGAGCCCCGTACCAAGCCAGGAAGGAGAAGGTAAGGAGGCTCTCTATATGGCAGATGTAAAAGCTGCGAAGGATGGGGGGGGCAACATCCATATATCTCAGCCTCCGTAGGAGGTAGGTCCGCTGCTGACACCTTGAAAAGATGGCCTGTGTGTTGTCATTAAAGGTCAACCCGCTATCAATGGTGGTCCCAAGATATTTATAGCTGCTGACCCTCTCCACCAGCTCCCCACCCAGTGTCAGCTGAGGAACAGGGTCATCATCCTCCTTCCTCCGGGGACTTATGAGAAGCTCTTTAGTCTTCTTCACATTCAGCCGGAGGTAGTGCTCCTCACACCACTGGTGGAGCTTCTCTGCTTCCTCTTCAAAGTGAGCAGGACAGTTTGAGGTGTCCACCAGAGCAGTATCGTCCGCAAACTTCACAGCCATGCTCGCACTGTCTGAGCCCCTCAGGTTGTTGGTATAGAGGGAGAACAGGACTGGGGAAATCACTGTCCCCTGGGGGGCACCAGTAGATGTTATCATGACAGAAGACGAGGAGTTGTTGACCTTCACAAACTGCTCCCTTTTAAGGAGGAAGTCCATTATCCAGAGGATCATGTGGGGATCCACCTGGAGATCTTTCAGCTTGGTGCATAGGATGTGGGGCTGCATGCAGTTAAAAGCAGAGGAAAAGTCTACGAACAGGATCCTGATGTATGCCTTTGCTGTCTCCAGTTGACTGTAGGTGGTGTTTAATACAGTTATCACTGCATCCTCCACTGATCGGTTTGCCCTGTAGGCAAACTGCAATGGGTCAAGAGTGGAACTGACTTGTGTCAGTTCCACTCAACCAAGTACAACCAAGTACTCTCTTGTTGACAGCTGAGTTAGAAAAAACCAGGAGAATCCTTGGGTATTTGTCTAAAGCTAGACATACCAATATTAGAAAGACTCTCTTTAGACTCTCTGAGAAGAGAGTACAAAACAAGAAGACCAGAAGACCAGGATCATTGAATATCGGAGAAGGCGGACCAAGTACAACCAAGTATTTACAAAGGACATTACAGAAGACACGAAGACGGTCTTTGACAGCTCCGTTAGCAAAGAACAAGTACAACCAAGTACTCTTGTGTTGACAGCTGAGTTAGGAAAAAACCAGGAGAATCCTTGGGTATTTGTCTAAAGTTAGACATACCAATATCAGAAAGACAACAAAGTCTCTGAGACAGAGACAGAGATAGAGAAGTACTTAGTACATAGTCATGAATAGAAAGAAAGAAGTAACCATATCATCATCTTCTCAAAAACGTACTCAGGAATGTATCTCACCAACAGTAAGAGTCTTTGACAAACGTTGTAAATTAGAAAGGCCCACATCAACAATGTCTATTTCTAATTTAAGTCCTCACAAAACCAATTGGACTTTAAAAGCACTAATTGTGGTGACTTCAACATATGCTCAGCTGATAAACCCAACAACAACATTTCACATGCAATAAAAAACATTGGATTCACTGAAATTGTACAAAAACCAACCCATTTCAACGGAGGACACATAGACCACGCCTACTTCCTTAATAAAAACGACAGCAATGCACAATGTTGTCTATATAGTTCATATTACACAGCAAAAGACCATGATACCCTATTAATAACAATAACTAAAGAACTATAAATAATAAATCTATTCCTATATATTTATATATATTTTCTTTATTTTTATCTTTTTTGTTTCTTTATTTTAAATCTTTTACTTTTACCATTCTCCCCTTTTCCTTTTCAATCCTTTTTTGTACCGTTCTCTACAAGATATCATATCCTTATGATACAATTCTGGAGTAAAAGATAAAGATATTATTTAATATCTTCAATTTAAAAGGGAAAAACTTTTATGATTATTTAAACAAAAGGCTTGAAAATCAAAGTCCACATTATATCATATATGTCCCTAAATATTTTTGCACCGCTCACTTCGCACGGGTGCGATTTTTTATTTACTGTGTCTATTTTACACAGCCAACCAGGGTTGCAGCTGGAAAAAAATAATAACGCCAAAATTGTCATACACGCCAAGCCATTCGGATACTGTAGCTGCATATTAATTTCAATGAATACACAAATGTAATTACAGTCAGATGTACCCATGCATGCGTCAATGATGGAGCAGTGATATCATAAGCCTGTTAATTTAAACATCCACACAGTCTGCCAGCTGCCTTTTCAGGCTGCCTTTGGCAACTACATCCAGCGTTTTTTTTTTTTTTTTTTTTTTTGCCTGGATTATGTGTTTGAATTTAGTAACTTGTTTTTTGTCTAATGTTGTACTTTGCTCTCTGCTTTCTGATATACCGGTAGGGGAGAGCGGGGTAAACTGAGACACTTTTTACATTTGCTCCCCTCTAGGCGAACTAAAAGATATATCAGTAAAAGTTTACACATTTCCCAGTAATTTGGGATGTTTCCTAACAATGGAAGATATCAGAACATTATAATTCAAGACAAAAGGCAGAGAAAATATGATTGTTTAAAAAAAAAAAGTGGTCTTGTGTCTCAGTTTACCCCAGCACCGGGGTAAACTGAGACAGACCAGAGAAATCAACGGGGTAAAGTGATCCACTCACTTTTTTCACTTTAAAACTACCATAAAAACACAAAAACCTGGTTAACCGGGTTAAATATGCACAATACAAAAATGTACATAGCAGACATTCTTTTAATAGGCTTTGTCCTGTCATTTCCACCCATGTGTCAAATAATGTGACACATGGGCAGAAGGAGAAGGGTGGATGGATGGATGGATGGAGGGATGGAGAGGTGGAGAGGTTGAGAGGTTAAGAGGTTAACTCTTTCTCAGCCCCTGCTAAAATGGCTTATTCTCAGATTAGCCGGGAATTTTTATTATTGTATTATGATCTAGAGTGCATTCATTCATTCAAGCCATCGGCACATCTTCACATCCCACGTGATTCTTTTTGTTTTGTTTTCGTCGGATCATGCTTACTTACCCAGCGAAGATTCTAACTCCCCATTGGAATATAATGGCGATTTGGCGGATCCTTCCCCCCCCCCGGGAAGCTTCGCGTGCGCGTTTCGTGCACGTCAATGTGGTCACAATCAATGATCTCGGTATGTACCGTAACTCCAAGCATTTTCGTTTCAATCGGCTCCGTCAATGTTGCTAAGCTAGTGGCTGCTGTATACACAGTAAGTCAATGAGAAAAAAACACCCATCCCCCTCTGGGCCCTCCCCCCTCCTCCTTGCACGCAGATGGGGTGTGCCGATATGTTGGGTAAGCCGATCTGGTGATAAAAAAGGTGTGCCGATATATTTTTTTTTATCATTTTTTTTTTTCGTTTTTAATCACCTAGTGCGTATATGTGCGACCAGGCTGCGCCAGTCTTGCGCAATAATGCGTATATGTGCGTTCAGGCTGAGAAAGAGTGGAGGTGTGCAGGTGATGGAGGCTGTCGTTTACTGTCTGGTTCTGATGATGGACAGAACCACTGGAATGTGGGGATGGAACATGGAGGAATAAAAGGATGGTAGAGAAAGAGAGAGAACGTACCAGCCAGGGAATGCTAACACACACACACACACACACACACACACACACACACACACACACACACACACACACACACACACACACACACACACACACAGACACACACACACACACACACACACACACACACGCACAAAGAGGTTTGCATTACTTGTGAGGACCCGTACTATGGTAAGCAGTTTGGGCCACAGCACTTCACTTTTGTAATTGTACCTGTAACTCTAAACATAGTTTTTAAACATAAAAACAACTATTTATCTTGTGAGGACCATCTATTTCTCAAATTGTATAAAACCTGTTGGGTACACAATCTACACATCACGCACACAAACGCATCGACAGTACACATACGGGCACACACACACACACACACACACACACACACACACACACACACACACACACACACACACACACACACACACACACACACACACACACACACACACACACACAAACACATGCATGCATAGTCACACAGTCTCACAACGAGGTCAGAGACAGAATGCAGTTATAGCAGAGAGAAAGAGACATTGTTGTCTGGAGGTATTTCACTCCAACAAACAAAGATGAGGCAACACATGACGCTGTTTGTAAAAAAAGACTATAACCACAGAAAACAAAGAGAATTCTGATCATTGGCATACACATATCTGTGGTAAATCTGTGGTATTGGCTATCGCACACATATTGAACCCATTTAGACCTGGGAGCACTTAAACCATTCTTTTATGCTGTAACATACACAAGCCACCACAATCTCATAAATAATGTTTTGCGGTGAGCATTCGGCACAAGTGCCAATCAAAGTGACTGTACTGGCAAAACATATGAAAGCCTAACATCTGTTTAGCAGAGTGTGATGGCTTGTACCACATTCATGAAAAAATAAAAACACTTTTGACCACAACAAATAGTGTAAAAGCTTATAGGCTCCACTCTTTGCTATGAGAGCTGCTGGGTTCTGCTGGGGAAACAGACCCCATGAACGGTAATTTTGGATCAAGCAGGAAAATGAGCCTAGAAGTGATTTAGGGCGGAGTTGTGCTTTAACACAAACTCTGCCATCAAAATACCCCTTTGTACCCCTTCTCTGCCATGCCCGTAGAACCCGTAAATGTAATAAAAATGTATTAAAAAACATTTTTTTATCGAAACGCAACTAAAATAGGCCGGAACTAATGCTCCGTGATCGGTTTCTACACGGACACATTATTGAGCGGACACCTTTAACATTGGAGTCCCTGAACCGGAAGCGGAAGTCCGTCCTCTATTTTGGCCCAGCTTACTGTCTGCACTCCGCGGCTTACAGATGGAGAACTTATTGATCAATTGAAAAAGTTTCAACGGATTTGAGAAGCTGATGGAATACGCGAACACACGAGCAGTGTCCGATCACGCACGATGGGAACTGGACGAGCGCCCACGTTAACAGGTAGGACTCGGAGAAGCCGGCAGTGAAAGACATAGAGAAATTAAGGGCCTTTACGGCCGTAAACTACGAATGAGTTAACAAGATTTCAAATGTATGAAAAGAAAAATATGAAAATAGATCTACAAGGTCACAATGTGTCACGTCAGGATCTTTTAGATCAGCTATTTTCAAATGGCAAATGGCCAAATGGCAAATGTATATAGAGCTAACGAGGTTAATGTATGTTGTTTTGTAATAGGCCTAATAATCAAAATCTGCAAAGTAACTAGTAACTAACGTTGTCAAATAATTGTAGTGGAGTAAAAGTACAATATTTTCCTCTGAGATGTAGTGGAGTCGAAGTAAAAACACTGAAAACTGGAAATACTCCAGTAAACTTCACTCCAGTACTTAAAGTACAGAACTTAAAAGTAGTTGCTTTACACCACTGGAAGAAGAGCGATGAGAGAGGAGTGGGATGAAACGGCTCAGGGAGAGGATGTTGCAGAGGTATTCTTCTGAGCTTGAGTTTGTGTGGAGGGCAAAGATGACAGAGAAGGAAAGACGCCTATTATACCTATATACCTGCAGATAAAACAAGAAAACAGCTCAAACCGTGACTCCGCTGTTTGTCTGGCAGACTGGTAATCATTAGAAACGGAGCCTCCCCTCCCGTGCCCCTTATATATCTATCTCTGGGGGGAAACGACACGACAATCTGTGTGGCGCCGCGGGGTCGATGCGCGACGCATAAAATCACACGGTCTGCCAGACGAGAAACGCTCGTTCGCTCGCCTGCTTCTTCCATCAACTTTATTTATTTTTTGTTGGTGGTGGTTGTTTTCGGGGGGGATTTTCTGAGAGCTCAGGTCACACACCCGCTAAGGCGTGAAGTTCTGTCAAAACACTCACAAAAGTACTTTGGGGTTATTCAGGCGGCTCACAGCCCCATGTTCCCCCCCGTCTAGACCTCCGGTTTTTACAAGGATTTACTTATTTTTTTTGAGCTGGAGACGAACGACGGCATCCGGATGAAACGTTCATGTCAGCCGCGTTTTAATCGGGTTATTCGGTTGCAGAGACAGAAGTGTATCGTTGCTGTCGTCGTCAAACGTCTTATCTCCATGTTTTACTTTTTTTCGTAAATGCTACACGATCCTACTCGATCATATCCTACAGCAGGCACGTGCACACATAGACGTCAAAGGGGGCATGAGCCCCTGCCTTTTTATTTGTCTGTAAAAAGTGCCCTCACTATGGTGAAAGAAACGCAAATGGTGACGTGATGCAAATGGTGCCACTATGGTGAAAGAAACGCCCCCTTTCCCTGCCATTGAATGCAGCATCTTATGTTGAATGAATTGCGCTCTGTGTGTCGAAATCCATGCCGTTACGCCACATCTCCAGTATTGACTTGATCAGTGTGGTATCAAGTATCGAAAATAGCCGACCTCCAAGCTCGCTGCGACGCGTTGTAAGCTTGGAGGTCTGCTATTTTCAATATTTTCACCAAGAGGCCATTTTTTAAATGTCAGCCCCTGCCTCTCTAACATTTTCTGCACGTCCCTGTACTACAGCGTCACACAAAAGCATCAACATGCTCTAAATGCAGCGCAAAGTGAAAGGTTCAAAGTGGTTACAAATCGGGACGAATCAGCAGCATAACAGCCAATACCGATGTGTCAAAAAAGTGAAATAATGACCCACATATCGGCCAGACCTACAGTATGAATCGGTCGTGGTCTTCTTCACGCTGTTGGGAGTGTTTGTGCCAGAGCCATTCAAGGAGAGTTGTGTCATCTCCCTTCACTTCATGGGGCCAGGTCTTCTACATACACATCTATAGGCGAATAGTGACAAAGTGATGAACCAGAAGTTTACGGAATGCATTGGAATCTATGAGGGAAAAAGTGATGAACCACGTGACTGTTACTGTTTCTATGGGGTGGCATAGCTCAGGGGTAGAGAAACTGACTTTAGAGCACGAAGGGTTCCCGAAGGGTTCCTAGTTCGAATCCGGTCTCCCCCTGAGTTAGTGTCGAAGAGTCCTTGAGCAAGACTGAACCCCTAGTTAGTTGCTCCCGGTGAGCAGGTTGGTGCCTTGCATGGTTTCCTCCGCATTGGTGTATGAATGTGTGTGTGAATGGGTGAATGTAATGCACAATCTATGTAAAGCGCCTTGGATAAAAGCGCTATATAAATGCACCATTTACCATTTAGACCCGCATTGGAAGAACTCTCTAATACAAGGCTCTGGTTTGTGCGTGTACTGGATTGGAGCAAAGTCAAGAAAAGAAAGAAAAAGGGTGGACAGAATGATGGCCAGAGAGGCAGAGGAAATAAGTTGTGGGATTTGATCCCGGGCCAATAGGGATAAATGTGGTCTCTAATAAAGCTCCTGTAACCACATCATCTATATACACTGTTCCTTTCATGAGGGCTGTTTGGCATTTCAACCTGAAACGTCTGCCAGTACCAAGGAAGAATGTGTTCTGCTATCACGCTGCTCCGAAAGGCATTGACGAGGCATCTCTCTCTCTCTCTCTCTCTCTCTCTCTCTCTCTCTCTCTCTCTCTCTCTTTCTCAGGCAACGAGGGAGTGGTGTTCGGTCATTCTGTAGAGACGTCGCACGTCAGAGCAGAGCCGTTCCAGGACCTAAAGTAAGTGCGCATGTGTATGAGTGTGTGCATGCGTGTGCCTGTGTGTGTGTGTGTGTGTGTGTGTGTGTGTGTGTGTGTGTGTGTGTGTGTGTGTGTGTGTGTTGTGTGTGTGTGTGTGTGTGTGTGTGTGTGTGTGTGTGTGCGTGTGCGTACGCATGCATGTGTGTTCTTGTGTATGTGTGTGACAGTATTGAGGGGATTGTTGTTGGGTCAGGGTGTGACCGAGGTCAGCTCTCCATCGACAACAAACAATCAATGCTAGATGGATGACATACAGTGAAGTACAGGAGCCCTGCACGCTCTAGAACAGCGCTTCACAAACAGTGGGTCTGGACCATATAGGTATAATACAAACAAGAAAGCACCCGGAAGTCTGCCACAAGTACCTTGATTGGGCCAAGGCTATTCACAGGCTTCACAGTTTCCAGATGTTAAGGGGGCTTGGTCTGGACCCATTGGATTATGTTTTTGAACGGTGGTCAGCCGCTCCTCAGAGTGACTTTTTTCGTTCCTATGTCCCTGTGTCTCTGTGTCTCTGTGTCCCTGTGTCTCTGTGTCTCTGTGTCCCTGTGTCCCTGTGTCCTGTGTCTCTGTGTCTCTGTGTCCCTGTGTCTCTGTGTCTCTGTGTCCCTGTGTCCCTGTGTCCCTGTGTCCCTGTGTCTCTGTGTCCCTGTGTCCCTGTGTCCCTGTGTCCCTGTGTCTCTGTGTCTCTGTGTCCCTGTGTCTCTGTGTCCCTGTGTCTCTGTGTCTCTGTGTCCCTGTGTCTCTGTGTCTCTGTGTCCTCTGTGTCCCTGTGTCTCTGTGTCCCTGTGTCTCTGTGTCTCTGTGTCCCTGTGTCTCTGTGTCTCTGTGTCCCTGTGTCCCTGTGTCTCTGTGTCCCTGTGTCTCTGTGTCTCTGTGTCCCTGTGTCTCTGTGTCTCTGTGTCTCTGTGTCCCTGTGTCTCTGTGTCCCTGTGTCTCTGTGTCTCTGTGTCCCTGTGTCTCTGTGTCTCTGTGTCCCTGTGTCCCTGTGTCTCTGTGTCCCTGTGTCTCTGTGTCCCTGTGTCCCTGTGTCCCTATGTCCCTCCGTATCATGAGCTGCAATACCGCTGGTGACCAAGTGGGCGCTCTTGCGTCACACACACACACACACACACACACACACACACACACACACACACACACACACACACACACAGACAGACAGACAGACAGACAGACAGACAGACAGACAGACAGACAGACAGAGACAGACAGACAGACAGACAGACAGACACGCACACATACTGAGCTGCATTACGCTGGTGACCAAGCTGCACTGTTGTGTCTCTCACACACGCACGCACACACACACGCACCACCGCTCACTTCAAACATGGTTTGATTTTCTTTTAAGAATGAGTGAGAGCTAATCTACAACGTCTCGTTAACCGGTCATCAAATTATTGCCACAGGAATGTGGACAAGAACAAGAATATCTTCGTGAATCAAGGTTCATGGGGTGTGTAAGTGATAGAAAATAAGTCATATTTTTGTAGGGAGAACTACTCCTTGGTTAATGCGTAATGTATTTTTGTATTTATGTACCTTGTGTTGTCCTTGCTTACTGTACATCGCTCTGGATTAAGAGTGTCTGCTAAATAACTAAATTGATGTATGTTTGGGCCCCGGTCTCAACTGAAGAAGCTTGGGGATCACTGTCCAGAAGAATCTCTGGTGGACTTTCGCCTTGAATGTAACCGCGTCACAGAGTGTAATGTATGAAAGGTTGACGTATCACTTACACATTCTCATGGCAGAGACCCCTGAACAGTGTTTGAGCTGAGTTTGGTTTATATTGGGGCAACACTCTTCAACCATGTGTGGTCATCCCTGTGGCGCCCACGGCAGTGCCCCCAGGGGCCACCTGACAATTCTCATACAGACCGTTGAAAGGTGGTTGATGCGAACCGGAGAAACACGGAGCCTGGCCTGTGTGCCACCATCCACCGTTGGCCTTTCTAATATACCAGATTGTGAAAGTAGCTTTTCTACAAGCGTGCTGTGAGCTTGTGTGGATCGGCTTGGGATTTTGACTTTGCCTCTCGGTGTGCCTTGGGCACTCAAAAAAAAAAGAAAAAGAAAAAGTTGGAAAAGCACCAAGTTAAACTAAGCCATAACCCCAAAAGCCCCTAAGCCATAACCACCTCCATCAAGAAGTGACAGCGAAAAAACCCATAATGAAAGAGCCTGGAAGGTTTGAAGTCCCATTTGGCCCGCACGGTATTCGCGGTTGGATTCGTGGGCAACAATTTGCATGTCATTTCTGAAGTCAGGATGAATTTGCACGGTCGGGGACTGCTATTTTCTTGGGATATGATAAGAGCCCTTCTGAGGACATCACGCTGTCACTGTTGTCACCGTGTCTGCTTAAGAGTGAAGAGAGACTGGCTGGGATTATATTGCGTGGGTGCGTGAGTCCGTGTGCTGTGAAGAAGGTGCTGTATCAGGTGTCATCCAATGGCCTTTGTAGGGCCCTTAATGCTAATATGTTAGCCTCATTTTGCTATTGTCACAGAGGATTAGTAAAGAGGGTGAGGGATTAAGTGGCTTTGGTTCATCGAATAAGAGAGAGAGAGAGGGGGGGGGGGGAGTTTGTACATTCACTCTGGGGGGCGCTGGAGTTTTCCTACTCAAAGTGTTCCCATTTAGAGCACGCTGAACGCTGGGGAGCACTCTCAGAGTACACGGCAGAAAGTAAGCCTTGCCGAGCCGCAAGGCCCTTAGGGCAGGAGGAGCCCATCTCCTGTTTCTGTAGCGTGAGGCAGCTTGATGTACAAGTACTTAGTACACCCCCTGGACATGATGCTAGTACTGTAGGACACAGGGACACAGCGGAAGACCCATGGCTAAAGAGACAGTTTGGAGCACCTTAACATCCACTACAAAACATTCATTTCTAGGGGCGGCAGTGGCTCAGGGGTAGAGAAACCTTCATTAGAACACAGAGGGTTCCCGAAGGGTTCCCAGTTCAAATCTGGGCTCCCCCAGAGTTAGTGACGAAGAGTTCTTGAGCAAGACTCTGAACCCAGTTGCTCCCGGTGAGCATGTTGGTGTCTTGCATGGTTTCCTCTGCCATCTGTGTATGAATGTGCGGGTGAATGTAATGCACAATTGCTGTAAAGTGCTTTGGATAAAAGGCGCTATATAAATGCACCATTTACCATTTTATCTTAGCCTTAGTCTTAGTCTTGCAGCTGAACTAACTAATAGGAGCAGTGAGCTACCACCTTTAGAGGCGTGGGTTAGGGGTTGAGTGTCTTGCTCAAGGACACTTCGACACAACTCAGCTCAGCTCAACTTATATTGTCATATCGCAGGTTTATAGGCGTTAAAAAAAGGGGGTGAAATTCTTTGTTGTGGAAATTCCATGATTGACAGCGTTGAGAAAGGTGGAAATCAGTCATCAGTGCCCATACACTAGGTCGGGTTTGCGAAGAGGGTGAGGGATTCAGTGGCTTTGGTTCATCGATTAAGAGAGAGAGAGAGAAAGAGAGAGAGAGGGGAGTTGGTTGGGGAAATCAGGAGAAGAGACAGGGCAGAGTTTGTACATTCACTCTGGGGGGCGCTGGAGTTGTTGTGTTTTTGAGAGAGAGAGAGAGAGAGAGAGACAGAGAGAGAGAGAGAGAGAGAGAGAGAGAGAGAGAGAGAGAGAGAGAGAGAGCAGTCAATGTGTTCCCATTTAGAGCACGCTGAACGCTGTGGGAGCATTCACTCTCAGAGTACACGGCAGAAAGTAAGCCTTGCCCTCAGGGCAGGAGGAGCCCATCTCCTGTTTCTGTAGCGTGAGGCAGCTTGATGTACAAGTACTTAGTACACCCCCTGGACATGATGCTAGTACTGTATGTCACAGGGACATAGCAGAAGACCGAAGACAGAAGAGACAGTTTGGTCAAGCACCTGAACATCCACTAAAACAGTGGTTCTCAATCTTATTTGGCTGCCGTACCCCCTTACT
>NC_137812.1:13863280-13870780 GCF_963921795.1 Nannobrachium achirus
AAGGAGGAAAATGAGTGTGGAGTTGTCCTTTAATATGAGGGTTTCACATCCATGGCACACGGCACAGTGATATGTATGATCCAATCCAACATGGTACATGGTGGTACAGTGATATGTATGGTACAACATGGTACATGGTGGTACAGTGATATGTATGATCCAACATGGTACATGATGGTACAGTGATATGTGTGGTACAACATGGTACATGATGGTACAGTGATATGTATGGTACAACATGGTACATGGTGGTACAGTGATATGTATGGTACAACATGGTACATGGTGGTACAGTGATATGTATGGTACAACATGGTACATGGTGGTACAGTGATATGTATGATCCAACATGGTACATGATGGTACAGTGATATGTGTGGTACAACATGGTACATGATGGTACAGTGATATGTATGGTACAACATGGTACATGGTGGTACAGTGATATGTATGGTACAACATGGTACATGGAGGAACAGTGCTATGTATGGTACAACATGGTACATGGTGGTACAGTGATATGTATGGTACAACATGGTACATGGAGGAACAGTGCTATGTATGGTACAACATGGTACATGGTGGTACAGTGATATGTATGGTACAACATGGTACATGATGGTACAGTGATATGTATGGTACAACATGGTACATGATGGTACAGTGATATGTATCAACATGGTACATGATGGTACAGTGATATGTATGGTACAACATGGTACATGATGGTACAGTGATATGTATGGTACAACATGGTACATGGTGGTACAGTGATATGTATGATACAACATGGTACATGGTGGTACAGTGATATGTATGGTACAACATGGTACATGATGGTACAGTGATATGTATCAACATGGTACATGATGGTACAGTGATATGTATCAACATGGTACATGATGGTACAGTGATATGTATGGTACAACATGGTACATGATGGTACAGTGATATGTATGGTACAACATGGTACATGATGGTACAGTGATATGTAGGGTACAACATGGTACATGGTTGTACAGTGATATGTATGGTACAACATGGTACATGATGGTACAGTGATATGTATGATACAACATGGTACATGGTGGTACAGTGATATGCAGCCTATGATCCAACGCTGTCTCCTCACATCCATTCATCACGACTAGCAGGCATCATTGGTCCTGTCAGCCGCTGTAATGTAGGACACGCTATGCCTCCCTCCATATACTGTATGTGGCGGTCCATGTGAAACTTCCAATGCGTGCGCGTGCGCACACTGTGTGTGTGTGTGTGTGTGTGTGTGTGTGTGTGTGTGTGTGTGTGTGTGTGTGTGTGTGTGTGTGTGTGTGTGTGTGTGTGTGTGTGTGTGTGTGTGTGTGTGTGTGTGTGTGTGCGTGCGTGCGTGTGTGTGTGTGCGAGCCTGTGTGTGCGTGTGAGAGAGAGAGAGATTTTGCACGTATCCTTGCTGTGCATGTACGTATCTCTGCATTCACACGTTGCTCATGCGCGCGTGTGTCTGTGTGTGTGTGTGTGTGTGTGTGTGTGCAAAGCATGTGCACATGCACGCATGCTTTTGTCTTCCCAAGGGCACACGTGCTGAGGAGACGACATGAATGTATGCATCGTTCGTTCCGCAAAGTAACCGTGGAGACGCCGTCGTCGCCTTCTTCGCCGTCTCCACCTGTGACAATCGCGGCGTGTAAAGGAACGCGGGGAAATTTCAATTACGGCAGGCGGAGACAGCGAGATGGATGGAGAGATAGATGGCTGACGGATAGATAGACGGAGAGATAAAGATCGATGTGTGTAGGAGCGACGACGTCGGACGCATGCATGGAAGTGGGAATTGAGGAGAAAAGATCCAGTGCTGTGTTTTGTGTTTGTTTTTTCTCTGCTGACAGACGCAGTGATAAATGCGTGTGATACATTGGACTGTGGCCGCTCGCTCGCGCGCACAAAAAAAAAGGCAGCAATCTGTTACCATGCAGGAAAT
Source organism: Nannobrachium achirus (assembly GCF_963921795.1). Classification (NCBI taxonomy): domain Eukaryota; kingdom Metazoa; phylum Chordata; class Actinopteri; order Myctophiformes; family Myctophidae; genus Nannobrachium; species Nannobrachium achirus. The sequence continues at coordinate 13,865,259 of NC_137812.1, forward strand.
AAATACTTTCAAATTCCCCAACGCAATTTGTCAATAGCTGTCATTGTTACAGGCTGGAGGATTCACTGAACGCAAGCAGGCAGCTATAGACTGAGCGATCTGCGAGCCTCCGTTTTGCTCCGGCTAAAAGCACTGCGGAGCACTTATCTTATTCACTAAAGACGTTTAGGCAAATGAGCTCGACATCAACAAGCTGTGGCGGCGCAGAGTTCAACCATCAACCCCAACTACAGTCCCATGCATAATGTATGTGTAACCGTCGCTGTCGAGCAGAAACCTCGCATCCCTCTACTTTTTATGTACTACAATTAGACGAAGATAAATATTGTGTTTCTTTACAAAAGAATATAAATAAATCTTTTGTATGATTGGTTACAGTATATAAGTTCCCGTGCTCTGGGCGCTGGCCGGCTGCAGCACTGTTCAGAGCGGACACAGGCCGTTGTCGATGGCCGGTGCTTGTAGATCTACTACGATTTTCAACTTAAAACGACAGGTCGTAACCAGACGTTGGATCCAGGGGGCTGGGGAGGTGAACTCCAATGGTGCCCGGTTCGATTCTCCTGCGGAGGTTGAGGGACCGCCCTGTACCCCTGCATACTCTGCTTCACTGTCCGTTATACAGTAGACCTATTCACATCATGAATGAATGAATGAATGAATGAATGAATGAATGAATGAATGAATTAAAAGAAATCTGGGCATCTTGCTGTGTTGTTTTTGACAGCAAATTTTGATTTAGTTTTAGTCATAGACTTTTGAATAAAACGTCATTTAGTTTTAGTCATAATTTAGTCACCTGAAAAGTATTAGTTTTAGTCTAACTTTAGTCGACTAAAGCTACAGTTGATTTAGTCGACTAAAATGTATTTTGGCAGGCCTTGATGGCATCGCAATGACTGATTTTACACTTCGTTGTGCGCTGAAAATAGCAGATCTACAAGCTTGTAGATCGGCTATTTTCAGCATGCAACACCTGAGAGCAACCAAAGATAAAATTACTCTCTTCTCCACTAGTCCCTCCCTAACGTTTTGGTCTAGCTTTTATTTTGTTGATGAAATTGTCAATATATTTAGTCTTAGTTTTAGTCACCCCAGCTTAGTTTTAGTTTAGTTTTTATTTAGTTTTCGTCAGTGAAAAAAACACAGTCGACAAACATTTTTCATCATAGTTTTAGTAAAACGAAATCAACACTGGCATCTTGTCTCTTTTTAGAGGTTACTTTTCAAGAGGCCATAAGAGAATAGAGCCAGCCAGCACTCAGGTTGTGTCCCTCAGATTGGGCTGAGGAAAGGCATTGAGCTGAAGCATGTCTGTGTGATTGCCTGTTGCCTGTTTACTTTTCAAGTCCAATAAAAGAACCCGAGGGAACGCAGTGTGGACTGACGCATTCTCTTATACTTGAATTTCTGGAGAAGCAGTGGTGTAAAGCAGGGGTTCCCAAACTTTTTTGTCTCAGGGCACCCCATGAATATTTTTTTTTAATCCGAGGCATCCCTACATTATAATTTTCAGAGTCCCAGCACCTTATATTTATAGCATATCGTCGCTGTCGGGTGGAAACCTTGTATGTCCAAAACCGTTCGTTTTGTATTTATCATCTGTAAATTGTACTAAACTAGTGAAAACAGCAGATCTACAAGCACACAACGCCTCGCATCGCGAGGCGTTGTGTGCTTGTAGATCGGCTGTTTTCACTAGTTTTGTGCAACAGTCTTGTATGATGAAGCAGGGCTTTGCTTTACCAAAAGACGTACACATTTGAAACTTGGAGATACAAGGTTTCTCCCTGACTTTGACAATATTTTAGTGATTATGTTGCGAGGAAAACGTTGAGATAATAGCCATTTTGGTTAGAACTGACTGAAAATAACGTTGTACTTATTATTTTTTCAAGTGTCCAATTACATTCCAAATACTATCAAATGATCTTGCGGCACCCCTGGACTGCCCCAGGGTGCCCCGTCACCCACTTTGAACACCCCTGGTGTAAAGTACCTAAGTACAATTACTCAAGTACTGTACTTACCGGTATGTACAATTTTAAGGGATGTTTTACTTTGTTTCCAGTTTCTTCTACTGCGTGTGCGTGCGCGCTGGGAATCGAACCCAGGTCTCCCGCTTTGGAAAGCCAACATCTTAACCATTAGCCTAAGGGGAATTCCCCCATGACTGAGGGAGATGTCAGGCAGAGGCACTGAGCCATTACTGCTACACTCACCCCCCCCCCCCCCCCCCCCCCCCCCCCCTCTCATTTTGACCTCCATCCCCCACCGGGAAACCCGCTCCGGGTCAAAGCACCAATGTAATTTGTTGGGAGCTTATAGATCGGTATTTGTACTTTAATCGGGTATTTCCAATTTCCATTACTTTTACTTTTACTCCACTCAAAGGCAAATATTGTACTTTACTCCACTGCAATTATTTGAAAACTTTAGTTACTAGGCATGTTGTGCATTTTGATTATTAGTGTGGTTGCCCAGCAGGGCAGCCAGACTATAGTCCTGGGGAAACTTTATTCTCTGTTTCTAGAGTAACTAAAAGTTTGACCCCTACTCCTCCCACTCGCCCCGTATGTCAAATCGACCGGCTTCATCAGGAATTTGCTATTTGCATTTTCCTAAGAGAAAAGTTGTATTGTTTAATTGATATTAATTTATTAGTGAATACATTTTCCCCACTGACTTTAATTAAAGTCAGTGGTTAATATTAACTTTTCCCAAATATGGAGATGACTGACATCATAGACGACCATATATTATGTCCATATATCAGCATTTCTGCCCGAAAAGAATACTTTAAGTATGATTCCCAGATGATTCCCTGTTAGGCCCTGTTAGAGTTTATAGATACACTGTCTGTTAGAGTACCCCCTTATACTCATATGGGGATTACAATGCACAAGATGCATTTACTTACTGGTAAACAAACATAGCCCCCAAAATAATGGAAATGCACTTCCCAAAACTCAAATATGATTTGAAACACAGGGCAACCACACTTGCAATTTCACAAATTGCTTTTTTTTTTTTTGTTTCTACATTACTACCACTTTCAATTTTTTATGGAGAATGGAGCATATTTTTTAAATAGAAACCCGCAAGTGGCAAGAAATGCCATTGAAAAGCAGAATCCATCTTCCTATAGATTTCAACTTCGAAGTCAGAGAAGGTCATAAAAATAGCAAAAAATAGCTGACCTACAAGCTCAATGTTCTGCAAATCCCCAGCACATCTACTGACTTGCCAATGGCAGGGCGTGTGAAGTTTTGAAATGGCACATCTGTACATTAATCACTTCAGCCCTATATACATGTCAGCCTTTTGAAAATAGCCATATTTTGAATTCCGGACTTGTACTTGGAGCAGAGTATTTCTATATTGCAGTATTGATACTCTTATACTTAAAGTTGTACCATGTAACTTTTTTTATAAAACTAATCTTAAAATGGTCCTAGCTGTTAAATCGCTAAAGTTTTAGAACCCCCACTCCGTTATTTTCAGCTTCTAAAGCCTTCTCTTTATATGTTTTCTATGATCCCTGCCCGGGACCGGTTTTCGTGGAAAAATTGCGTCATCACACTACCGGCCAATCACAGCGAGGGTTATACACTGCCGGCCAATCACAGCGCAGAACATACACTGCCGGGCTCTCTGGTGGGTTTAGGAAACACGCCTTCAGGAAGTACACTGCAGTGTTTACACTGGAGGAGTCTAGCATGTAACTCTCCAACCGCTGCTCGTAGAAGGACACGGGAGACCTCATTGAAAGCGTCTCGGCGAGGCGAGGCGGACGCGGTGTTCTGACGGCCTGGTCCGCGAGCGAAAAACGGACGAAAAAAGCAAACGCGACCGCGGTTTGCTATACTGCTACAGACCACCAGTTGAGCAACTTACACAGTATATCTTTAAGTAAAACATTAGGTAACTTTTTTTCCACCACTGCAAAGGGATCAGAGAATTTAAAAACCTATCATTAGTGTGGAACGGTATTCCGGACATGACCAGAGACTTTGATGAGTGTTTGATTCCAGGGCGTTAACTTTGGCGTTAGATTCCAGCCCCGCGAGACCCTTCAATGGATTTGTGTTTGTGAAGAAGGGCCTAGGAGACGGGATTAGCGTCTTTGAGACGTTCCTTATCTCCTCCCAAACATCAGTGTTTCTGCGGCGCTGTGGGGGCAGAAGTCCTCATTAGCCGGAGTTCTGTGAGGACACGGAACATACAGGGGCATGCGGAGGCATTCATTACATCTCGGTACAAACCTCTAATTCTGATCACAGATTGAACTGGCTGTCACAAAGGGACAGAGCGCAGAGCACAGAGGCCATCTGAGGTTGAAGTCCTCTGGAAACCTGGTGGTACAAGTCAGGGACATGCTGGGCCCCTGATTCAGCCCGGGAAAAAAGAGTTGGAGAGGCCCTCATTGCGCACTATACTCAAAGATTTGCCATTTCAGATCATGACAAGTGACAAGCCAGTGGGCCAATTACATGAGTTATATTTCGTTGTTGTCGGGTGGAAACCTTGTATGTCCAAAACCGTTTGTTTTGTATTTATCATTTTAAAAATGATTTAAAGCTATACTGTGTAAGATGCTCAACTAGTGGTCAGTAGCCCTATAGCAAACCGCGGTCGCGTTCGCGTCTTTCGCCCGTTTTTCGTACCTTCACACCCCCGCGTCTGCCTCCACAACGCCGAGAGCTATCTTTAGAGGGGTCCCTGGTTCCTGTGCGTTCAGGCATTCCGGAGAAACGGACTACTTCACCCTGCCTGGTAGGCGAGATTACCTTTTGAGTAAAGAGACACACGGGCGACTACAAATATGGCGACCCCACTTCAAGATGCGCTGTGATTGGCCGGTAGTGTACCATGTGTGCATGATCGGCGATGTGATTGGGCAACGTATACACAACGTATACAGATGATGCAGATTACGTCATTTTGGTGCGAAATCCGGTCCACGGCCAGGATCATAGAAAACATATAAAGAGAAGGCTTCAGAAGCTGAAAATAACGGAGTGGGTGTTCTAAAACTTTAGCGATTTAACAGTTAGGACAATTTTAAGATTTGTTTTATAAAAAAAGTTACATGGTACAACTTTAAACTAGTGAAAACAGCCGATCTATAAGCCGCGAGGCGTTGTGTGCTTGTAGATCTGCTGTTTTCACTACTTTTGTGCGACGGCCTTGTATGATGAAGCAGGGCTTTGCTTTGCGAAGAAATCTACAAATGTGAAACTTGGAGATACGAGGTTTCTGCCCGACAGTTACGATTTACTTTGTTGGCCACCCAGCCCCCAAAATGGAACGAAGGCAGACATTTTATTTGTATTTATTTTTTCCTAATGGCCGGCCTGGACCGGCCAGGAATGAACCGGCCGTTTGGGAGTTGTCCCGCTTTTCCCAATGGCCAGCACGTCCCTGTAACACGTATTCTTATAGTTGCTGTCTGTCGGTGGAAACCTTGTATTCCAAAACCTTACTTTTTTTCAAAATGTTATTTTCATAGAAACAAAGGT